>NC_060890.1:25454499-25479499 GCF_014805685.1 Silurus meridionalis
TCTTATAAATATGGTATAAATGTTAGAGATTTACATGGGAAATGTGTGGGATGAGGATAAAACACACATGGTACCTTTGCGTTCTCTATACAGGGACAGATGGCCCAGGCAGCACTGGCCTGGACTGCAGGGTTTGGGTTCTTCAGCAATGACCAAAGCAGACGCACTCCATCCAGACGGTCGATGATTCTGAGGGCAACAGAAAGATATAAGCTGTAAAGTGCAGAGTTGTACAGTGCAAGTTAAAGCGCTAACCAGGAATCATCAGCAAGGTCAGAAAAGATAAGGACAGGTAACAGGGGTGGAAGACACAACTGAGAACCTGGACACAATCAGCAGACGGGACCAAAACAGAAACAACACACACCGCGAACTCAAAACACACAACGTGAACTCAAAACATGACAGAGGCGGGTTTTGGATCAAGAGCTAACCAGGGACCAGTGTCAAGGTCAGAAAAGATCAACAGGAGGTAACAGTGAAAACAAAGTGCAAGATCAGACTTTAGAGGAGGACTCAGTGAAAACCTGGAGACAATGAGACAGGAAAGAACAGGGTTGGAGACGGGACTAGAACATGGAATGGAATGGTTGTAATTGGAGGTGGGAGCTCAGTGGTTAAGAAGGTCACAAGTTCAATCCCAGCACCACCAAGCTGCCGCTGATGGGCCCTTAAACCTCAACTGCTCAGATGTAAGTCGCTCTGAATAAAAGCATCTGCCAAATGCTGTAATTGTTTGTATTGTGCTGTGATGAGCTTTGCTGGCTTTTTTTCTTCACATGCTTGTTTCACATCCTGCTCTAGAATATGATGAGACACATGATCAGTGTCTCACCTGGCTAGGAGCCTGCTCCCATCAGAAGATCCGTTTCAATATTTATAACTGCAGCAGGCCATGGACAAACATGCGATTTAGATCTTGTTGCCAACACGCAGGAAGGGAAAAAAACTCCAGGGCAGGCCTTCTTTCCAAATCAAACACCCATACAGACAAGCGTCTCTATATTTCAGTGTTGGACAGCGAAGGTTCGCTTTAAACGCTTTAAACCTGCTGTATTTCACACACTGCTGAAGGCCGTAGTCAGGCTATGGGAAGCCGAGCAGAATGGTTCTTCAGTGTGGCCTGTTTGTTAAATATAAATAACGTGTAAACCGTTTCCCGTGTGTGCGTAGACCGACAAGGCCGACATTCAACGCTGTCATGATCGCTAAACCACTCTGTAATGGCGGAGTTCTGTATGTATTCTGTACGGGACACAGAGGATCTGGAGGACTTGCGCCGTCTGGCGACTTATAAATCAACTCCTGAGTCGTGATAACAAGAAAAGCCCTTAGGAGACCCCAGAGAGGCAGTAAATCTGTGCCCTAACAGCACTGAGTCCCGCACGGTGCGATTTCAACATGCAGATTGCTGAGTAGGTAAAGTGGAACTCTTACAAACATGGGGGACAGCGAGTCTTTTAAGGTCTGCTGACTTACATGTGGACATGAGATTTAGTTCACATTCAAGTGGAAAGTGTTTATAAAGATGTCTGGCAATTTATAGTCGAAAACAACAAAGTAGTACGAAGAGATGTAAAAAACAAAACATGGTTTAATGTGGACACTAAAACTAGTCTCCTGTCTCAGTGTGGACACTAACCCTAGTCTCCCGTCTCAGTGTGAAGACTAACCCTAGTCTCCTGTCTCAGTGTGGACACTAACCATAGTCTCCTGTCTCAGTGTGGACACTAACCCTAGTCTTCTGTCTCAGTGTGGACACTAACCCTAGTCTCCTGTCCCAGTGTGGACACTAACCCTAGTCTCCTGTCTCAGTGTGGAGACTAACCCTAGTCTCCTGTCCCAGTGTGGACACTAACCCTAGTCTCCTGTCCCAGTGTGGACACTAACCCTAGACTCCTGTCTCAGTGTGGACACTAACCCTAGTCTCCTGTCCCAGTGTGGACACTAACCCTAGACTCCTGTCTCAGTGTGGACACTAACCCTAGTCTTATGTCTCAGTGTGGACACTAACCCTAGTCTCCTGTCTCAGTGTGGAGACTAACACTAGTTTCCTGTCTCAGTGTGGACACTAACACTAGTTTCCTGTCTCAGTGTGGACACTAACACTAGACACCTGTCTCAGTGTGGACACTAACACTAGACTCCTGTCCCAGGATGGACACTAACACTAGTATCCTGTCTCAGTGTGGACACTAACCCTAGACTCCTGTCTCAGTGTGGAGACTAAGACTAGTTTCCTGTTTTAGTGTGGACACTAACACTAGTTTCCTGTCTCAGTGTGGACACTAACACTAGACTCCTGTCTCAGTGAGGAGACTAACACTAGACTCCTGACTCAGTGTGGACACTAACACTAGTTTCCTGTCTCAGTGTGGACAATAACCCTAGACTCCTGTCTCAGTGTGGACACTAACACTAGACTCCTGTCTCAGTGTGGATACTAACACTAGACTCCTGTCTCAGTGTGGACACTAACACTAGTTTCGTGTCTCAATGTGGACACTAAGACTAGACTCCTGTCTCAGTGTGGACACTAACACTAGACTCCTGTCTCAGTGTGGAGACTAAGACTAGTTTCCTGTCTCAGTGTGGACACTAACACTAGACTCCTGTCTCAGTGTGGAGACTAACACTAGACTCCTGTCTCAGTGTGGACACGAACACTAGTTTCCTGTCTCAGTGTGGACACTAACACTAGACTCCTGTTTCAGTGTGGACACTAACACTAGACTCCTGTCTCAGTGTGGAGACTAACACTAGTCTCCTGTCTCAGTGTGGACACTGTGGACAGAAAACAGTGTGGACACTAAACACTGTTGTTGTGGACATTCCCAGCATGGCCAGTCTCAGCTTAATGTCCTACCCAGACGTGAACATGTTGGTCTGCGACGGGAAACGATCATATGGCAGCTATTCTAATTATTTAACACACTCAACCATCGGCCTCTCGAAAATGAGCCGCAAGACAAAAAGGAAGAATGTGCGTGGGAGACGAAGAAAGGCTTTCTGTCCACAACTAAGTGTAAACGTAAAAAAAAATAAAATAAAAAAATAAAAAAGAGCCAACCCTAAAAATATACACGTCCCGAGCGCGTTGCTCAGGAGGTGATGCATTTTTCTGGATGGCGGCGCTTCTAGTTGCTCTCGCGTTCACGTGACCCCCTTATTTCTTCCCAAACGAGCCGTGTGGATTTTTACTACACCGCTGTGGTCGCATACGTCCATAAACGTATTATGCTTTTAGACAATCTCTGGTTGCGCTCGCCCGAGTGAGAAGGCTCGAAACGTAAAGCAGTGTATTTGCGTCCAGCCTTAATTGGGAATGGGACCAGAGTCTATAATAGTCTTGTAAAAGTAATACGATTCAGATGGTGCAACACAGTGGAACACGTCGGCTCAGGGTGACGTGCCACTACAGAGAATTTCCCGGGGCATCATGTCTGCGCTCGGTTCAAACACGGACACTTTGTTTTTGTTCACTCGCAAAGTTGTTTTTTTATGTGACACAGTACGACGGCACAAAGGAACGAATTCGTCCAGGCTACAAGACTGGTGCAATATTTGGAATTCTGTTTTGAAAGTCGAACATTTTTAACTATAGCTGTGGTCACAAACAAGCTCATGGCTGAAACTTTCCTTCTATAAACACAAACCCAAGAAAATGGATTTCGATATTGTATGGCATATGGTGATGTTTCCTTCATGTCCAATAGACACACAACTACGACTGTTCTACAGAAAACAACCACCTTCTGCTTCAATCGACAGAAAAAGTGAAACGTGATGTAACAAGCGTAATTTGTTTCTGTCGATTGCCATGTTTTGTTTCTGTTGCACCATCGCTAGCAGCTTATTTGTAACTCTCCTCCAACTGTTGGTGAACTTTCTTGTTGGCCATTTTTGTTCAAAATGACACTAAAACAGTCCCGGGCGAATGTTTTACATGATCACATTCCAAGATATATCTATAGAGGAGGTGGTAGTTCAGTGGTTAAGGAACTGGGTTACTGATTAGAAAGTCTGGCGTTTGAGTCCCAGTACTGCCAAGCTGCCACTCTTGGGGCCCTTAAGCAAGGCCCGTAACCCTCTGTGCTTCAGGGGCACTGTAATATCTCTGATATGATCAGCTTCCCTACATCGCTGGGATATACAGAAAAAAATATTTCAATGTCCACCTTTTCTTTCATATGTGATTCCTGTCTGTGACAGAAAATGAAATCTGGAAAATAATGGTGCCTGAAGTTCCGTCACCCACACACTGAACATCCGACTGTGCTGAACTGTGCTGTTCTTCATCTTTACCCCGGCTATAAAACATGGTTCAGTACCAGAGTTTGTGTGTGTGTGTGGGTTTCCTCACGGTGCTCGGTTTCCTCCGACCTCCTTAAACATAGTGGTAGGTAAAGAATCCAGATTCCTGAGAATGATGAAGCCCTGAGCAGGATGAAGTAGGTAATGAAAACGGATGGATGATTATATATAACACACTTATGTGCTACGGCCCTCAGATGAGCATTGTGGCTGATTGCTGCTTGAGTGGTATTTATTAATGAAGATGGGAACCAATCTACTGAAGCGAACCCAGTAAACAAATTCCTGACTTATTCAATTAATTTGTTTGGTGGAACGTGTCCAAAATGGTGTTTGAAGACGAACGGTAGTTTAGCGTCGACCCAAACGGAGAAACGTCGGAAAAGGAAAAACATGGTGCTGGGAACGCTCAAAAGCACAAGGACACACCCTTGAGGAACACCTGCAACCTCTTCGAGGAAATCACTTCCTTACCATTAACAAAATCAACAAGAAATTAGCGCAACAAGAACAGAATGGATTTCCATGAGTCACGTCTCGGGCATGCTGCAGTTTCTTTGCGAATTTTGCTGTTCTTTATTGAACCTCGTCAAGCTTAACTTAATTCAAGGGATGGGATCTGCACATGGTGGACCAAAGGTATTCTCGGTGCATGTCCTGCACTCCGTTCCAGTTTCGTGTGGCTGGGGCTGGCCGCCCGTGCCAACTTCGTGCTTCGGCTTACTCGAAATGACCGCAGTGAAACAATTAAGGCCTCCACCCTGGCCACAAATATGAGCGGATCAGCAGGTAGGATAAACAGTAATCCCTGCTCTCTGTCATTAAATCGCTGAGCCATGAGGGTTTCCACACTGGACCTGTCAGGTCTTGGATGAGACACAAACGTTAGGCTGGTCAGGGACCCTTGAGATTCGTCGTCGCAGCGTTAAAAGGAGAACAACAATATTGTGCCTCGCTGAAACCACACCGAGCAAACAACCAGAGGGGTGCGAGGTGGAGATATTCCACACTGTATGCTGCTGAAGCATTGTTCGAAGAGCTACGAGAAGGAGCGGAACTTGGCGTACAGGATGAAATTGGTGGCAACAGCATATTTCAGCCAGAGCAACATTGTGGTTTCCTCTAAACCCAAACCAAGCCAAGGGCAGAGGAACCATTTTCGAATTGGCTCGTTGGACGCTTTTTGCTGCCAGTAATGTAAGCCTGTCGGAGCACGTTCGACTTCAAATGATCAAATCTTCTTTGGGTTGTGGTAAGTAACCGGCCTGATATAGTATATCACACGAGAGGTTGTGTTAGAGTGGAACTGTACCCTTCTTTTCCCTACCATGCTGGATTTAAAACTCATAACCGAGTGGTTCCAAAGAGATTAAAATTAAGTTTTTTTAAAAGATATAAAGTGCTTGAAAGAATCAAGTAACAAAGACTTCTGGAGTGCAAACCTGCTTGCAGAGTGAGCTATTTAAAAACAATCCTGACCCCTTGGAGAACTTACGCCATGTTTTCTGGATCCATCGCGCAAGCTCCAACAGCCCTGGTGACGTTGATCAGCAGTGCCTGGTTGGTTCCTGTGAGCAGGCTGACCAGTGGTGGGATTCCGCCGCTCTTTCGGATGGCAATGCGGTTCACCGGTCTTTGGGCGCACTCTCCTAAAGCCCCCACCACATTGACCAGCACTTCTTCAGGCTGATCTGAGAGCAAAGCCACCAATGTCTGCAACACCCTGTACTCCTCAAACCTGTGAGAAAACAAAAATATCATGAACAACAAAGAGCTTATTCGCACAAAATCTAAACCAGGGGGCCCGAAACTATGGCCCCTACCCCCCACATTTAAAACGGCTCATCTGATATATATCTTAAAAACTAAAGCTTGTTTGTTTGTATGGTGCAGAATTATCTAATAAACTAATCGAGCATTAGGAGACAATAAATACATTTCAAAGCAAAAAAAAAATCTCCACAATAATACTGGCAGTCCCTCCGGCCCATGTGATATTCTGTTACAAACCGCCCCGGCCCACCTTAAAAAAAAAAAAGGGCAAATTATTTGACCCTCACAAAAACAATTAACTAAATAAAAAAAGGTTTGGAGACCCCTGATGTAAACAGAAAAGGTCAGCCATGGGTGATTTTTGTTTCTTGCTTATTTTGGTCGTTGCAATTGTGTCAGTTCTGCTCACCTGTTTCTTTTTACGTCTTTATTAGGCTGATGCTCATAATTCAAGTTTTTAAGTTTAAAGTTTATTGCCATTTGCACAAGTACTTTGCAGAACCTGAACACTGGAATTCTTGTGCGTTTCTTAAAATCAGCTTTAGTCAAAAAAGGTTTACACAGTATTTACATAAAATAGAATACACCAATAATATATTATATATATATATATATATATATATATATATATATATATATATATATATATATATATATATATATATATATATATATACACATTTTAACCAGTAGTGAAAGTGAATAAATAATATTGCGCTTTGTGTAAATAATGATTATTGTAAATTTTATAGATAGGTAATATTGTACATTGTGTAAAAAAAAAATATTGTAGATATTGCGTAAATAAACAATATTGTGTAAATAATGTACATTTTATAGATAAGTAAAATTGCACATTGTGTAAATAAATAATATAACACATTGTTTACATAAAAATTATTGCGCATTGTTTAGATTAGTAATATTCCACATTGTGTAAATAGGTGATATTGCACATTGTTGACTATAATTGAGAGTAAATGATTTGAGCGTACGGGGGTGAACAGCCTTGCTCGAGGGCCTAACAGCGGCAGCACTATAATATCCGCTATGTCATTTATCATTGTGCTTGTGTGAGTTCTCGAATGCTGACATGTGAAAAACAAATGCACCATATTACCAATATTAAAAACGCCCTCGAAACATTGTAAATAACGGAAAATGGTGGCCTATTGTATTGTTTCCCACGCTTCTCGTGACACACACTTGCTCTCCATGAGCATCGTTTTCTGTGGCTTGGAGTAGGACGGAGATCGTGTTTTTTTTTTTTCGACCAGGCGTCGCTTGCCAAGATCAGTACAGTGGCGAACTACAGTAAACATTTAAAACGGGAACGCTGCGGTTGCCGAAAGCCTCGACAAACCTCTGATGTACGATTAAGTTATACGAGTCTTTTCTTATTTGCAGTTACGGTTGCTGGCATCTTTGGCTCCCCGAAAAGGAGATCGGGAAGAGTGTGTCCAAGGTCACATGGTTTTGGTCGGAGTCCAACCATGCGTAAAGCTGTAATGAAAAGGCTGAGTGTAAAAACTAGAAGTACTGAAAAAAGACGCTTGACTGTGAATAATCGAATGTTCGGAAAACACGCGCGAATGCTCTAAGCTGTAGATGAATACGCACGTATTAGCGCACGATAAATGCCGTTAAAAGCGCGCAGCTTCAGCTCATAAACACTGGTTCGTATCGCGGCGACGTTGGTTGCAACGAGACGCTGCCTTGTTTCATCATCTTGTCGAACTCTCCAAGTGCTGCACAGTGGCCCTTCTTTCTAACAGCACTTGTGATTAATTGTTTTGAAAGACTGGGTTTCAGGATTCAAACACTGCTTTTAGCGACAGCGTTTTCACAGAAAACAAATGAATCTGGCCGGTGCTTGTTGACATGGGCAGGTACGGAGGGAAGTAAATCACGGATTTTCGAGCGAAATGAGACCTGATCTTCTCAATGTGAGCCCAAAAAATTTTCATTTTCATTTTGACAAAAAAAAAGAATCCTTGAAACATGGCCTAGCCTACGCAGGAGTGTTAAAGAACGATGATCAGTATGGGGTAGTATATTTTTATTTATTAATAGTCTAACAGATTACAGTATTGGCAAAACAGAGCGATTTACAGTATCGTAATATATAAACTGTACAGTATATGTGTATGCGACAGTAAAACACGCAATGTCCATCGACGCCGAAAAAAAACAAGACAAGACCTAAATTTGGTTGGTGAAACACCAAAAACGTCGAAAAAATACACGCTCTAACTTCAAGACAACTACCGCTGTCGACCACTAGAGGGAGCACATTTTAATATTTAAATATTTAAATATTTGTACAAAAAGTGTCGTAAATTGTAAGATCGGAAAAATCGTAAGTCAAAACATCGTAACTCTCAGATCGATAAAGTTTGTCTGGTTTCTAATCAAAGGTTCTATTTGGATCCTAATGAACATTAAAAATGCAGTGTTTTAGGGTTCTAGCACTACAAAAGAACAACAACTCTAGAACCTCTAATGGTTCTCAGTTACTGTGACGTTGTTCTGGGATCTTTTCTGAGGTTGCACAATGACATAACGATAGAACGGGAAAAATAATGTGAACGCAGCAAAGACGTTCGAAATCTGGCATCACGTCGCATCGATCCATACAACAAAGACCGATTTTGCACCGTTTCAGTCCAAGCCGCCTCATTGGCTACCGTCTGTTTGGTCATATAAATGTAGCCTGGAAAGATCTCCTGTAGCTCAGATCATTGGATTTTACCTGACAACTAGTGATGGGAAGATCTGATCATTTTAGTGACTCGGTTCTTTGAATCTCGTTCATCAAAATACATGAATCGTTTAGTTCATTCTTTTGATTGGAAATAAAATAAAATGTTACATTTTCAATAAGCAGATTCCCCCAACACGTCTGCAACCAAACTGCTTTCGGGGAAACTGAACTATATAGTTCCTCGGCTAATCATCTCATATTTGGCGTAGATCTTATAATAGGAAGTATGTGATATGTGCAGTTTCGGCAGGTTTTATGTTTATGTTTGTGTCTTATAAACTTCTATAAACCTTTTCTGGAAAGTGTGTTGATCTTTGCTCATTCAGACACACATGAGGTGTTTAATAGTGGAGATCTTTCACTCCAAACCCATATAAAGTGTAACATTGTGCTGGATTTGCGCACTGCGGCACTGTCATGCTGGAACGGGTTTGCTGTGGAATCGCGTTTAGAGACAGAAAGACATCTGCTGTAGCATTTCTTTTTTTACACATGATGAATAACAGGACTCACGAGGAACTTCTGAGTGTCATTATATTCTTTTGCCGTTAATCACGTCTCGTTCTGATGCGTCATTAATCAGGTAAACGTTAAACACATTGTCCGACAGGAAAAATCCTTTCCCCTCTAGTGGAACCCACAACACCCACAACACCGAACTTCCCAAATGCTTCCGGACCCCCCTTTTCCACCCTCTCCACCCTGGTCCATGCCTCGGCCCACGCTCTCTCACATCACTGTCGCTCAAAGACGTGTCTGCTTCTGCCAACCCGAGCTGTCTCTCTGACCTGCTCATGTACTCGAGTGAGAGAAAAAATAAATTTTGTTTATTTTTCGTTCCGAAACGCCACACGGGACGCGATTCATGTCACCCTGGGCGCTCGATCTCATACAACCACAAAAGCTCTGTCAAATGTGTGACAAGAACCCTTTTGTCGTTTTCAGCGTTCCTACACATTTCCTTTCAAAATTCCACACTTTTCCAGACTCAAATCTGCAGACTTCTTTAAAGATTAACACCATATTTATCATCTGAAATAATGAGTCAAATTCCAACATGCGCTCCATTACTATCTCTGATGTATGTCAGAATCAGAATGTCTGTTTTTTTTACGTGCTTAGTCACCAGTTGGGGGCGCTGTACTGTCGTGGCAACTGCTGTCTCACAACGTAACAACCGATCACGTCTGAGCGGATCGGGTCTCGCTCCGAACGCCACGAACACAATCGCACGTTGCCGTGTCCACACTGATACGCTTTCGTTTCAAAAACAAAACGATTTGAATGTTCTTTTTTTTGTTTTCAGTCAAAGGAAACGTAGCTTTTTGGACAACGGCCTACAAAGGTACATTTGAAAAACGCCGTTTTTACGACGCAGGGTGGACTGTTAAAACGGAGGCTTTCGAACAGCCGGAAAGTAAATAAACGGAAATCACGCGGGCCGAGCCGGCTTACGTTTTGTTTTGTTACGTTTTCAGTGCTCATGTTAGTTCTCACTCTCCAGTGTTCTGTATTGTTGAAAGATTTATGATCAAACTCTTGATGTCACCCAAATGAGGATGGGTTCTCCTTTTGAGTCTGGTTCCTCTCAAGGTTTCTTCCTCATTACATCTAAGGGAGTGTTTTCTTGCCACAGTCTCCACGGCTGCTCATCAGGGATAAACACACACCATTCACCTTCACTGTTGATTTCTGTAAAGCTGCTTTGAGACAATGTCTGTTGTGAAAAGCGCTATACAAATAAACTTGACTTGAACTTTTTCAGACGTTTCATTCGACTTTTTGGTGAACGATTTAGACGTTTATTTTCAAAAGTATCCAGATTAGTGTAGCTGTAATCTTTGTTTTATAAAAAAATATATACATTTTTACAAATTCATAATTTTACAACACAAATATTCCTCAGTAATAACCTAAAAATCACCCAAATCAAATTCCATACTTTTTCCAAGATGCATGGGAACCTTTTTTTATTTAGACCTTGACCTTGTTATACGCAAATCGCCCAGGATAAAGCTTTAGAGTTTAAACGTGTATTAAAGGAAATCGGTTCACACCCTGTTGTCTGAGCGCTCAGAGAGAACTCTTACGTGCTCCTTTTTCTTTCATTCCGATCCGTTATATCCAGAGCGTATAAACAAACAGAAAGAAAAACATGGTATTTTTGAATCGGCGTCATTTGTGGCGAGCGTGAAAATGATCAGTCTCATTATTATAATGGCTTTTATTATTGTTGCTGGCGCGTGGTGTTAACGGAGCCCGGAGTCGTTAGGTACGCTGTTTTCTCTTGCGGCTGCGTTTGGTGCTAATAGAGGTTGTGCGGTGAGTCAGGCGTGAGGTGTGAGTCAGTGCGCTAGTCAAGCTGTTAGAGATGGTGGACGGGTTATAAATAACAGTCTGCTACCTCTGACTAATGTCTTTTAAGGAGAATAAGGGTTGAATTTGTTGTGCTAGCAGGAAGTTAGCGTGTTTGTAGCTTCTATTCGCACTGTTTTCACAAAGCTGATTCAGCATGAAATTATGCCTTCACTTGAACACGGAGGAGTGAACCTGCTCCAGCGTGACGATGCACGATCCTGCACAATTCAGCTCCATTAAGATCTGCTTTACATGGGGTTGGAGTGGAAGATCTCCTGCTTTAGCACTCTAATGAACATGAATGAATGTGAACGCTGACTGCACCCCAGATCTCCTCACTTCTTTACCTTCATCAGTACCCAACCTTGTTGTCTGAATGAGCAGCAATCTCTGTGGAGCAAAATCTAGTGGAACATCTTTCCAGAAGAGTGGAGGGAATTCTAAGAGCAAACTGGGACTAAATGTGGAATGGGATGCTCAAAAATTTGCACGTAGCAATCTTAAGGTCAGGTGTCAAGTCTAGTCTTTTCAGAAGAAGAACAGTAAATGGGGACTCGATGTGGAACGGGACGTGCGAGAAGAAGTGCGCAGCAATCTTACGCCTGGGTGTCCGTAAACTTTTGGTCCCTCTGAGTGTAACGAGTGCACTTTTTTGGGTTTGTATTCGAAACTGGTATTTGATCTGAAATTGAGTTGAGCGGATAGTTAGTAAAAAACATGTGTTTATGTAAATTAGTCAGCGGGGAGGAATGCTGAAGCGGAAAAAAAAAAAACCCGGCTGAGAAACCCGAGAGCGTTTCGGTGTTTCTGTTGAAAGTGACGCTGGGTGAATTAATGACGCCAACGGGCTTTCGTTTGGAGAGGGCTTAATGCGATATAAATGCGCGATAAAGGTTTCGTTCGGTTTGAGTTATGAGATGGAGAGAGAGAGAGAGAGAGAGAGAGAGAGAGAGAGAGAGAGAGAGAGAGAGAGAGAGAGAGAGCAGTTCTGCTACTGGGCCACAGCAGACACGAGCCTCCCTCGGCATTCCTCCTCCCAAACTCCATTTTCTCTCTGGGATGCAGCCAGACAGTAGAAACGTCCACAAGATCCAAATCTATCAAAACGCCATAAAAATCCAAAAACACTCTTATCATGAAGTAAAAATGTGAGGCTGCTTTATCAGATCCTTGGCCTCGGCCTTTTGCGAAAATAAAACTCAGTAATTTATAGGCAGGTAATAGCGTGCGTATTTGAACCCTGTATACTACACGCGTACCGCGTGACAAAAAAATAGGGCTAAATCATTTTTATACCAGAGCACCTTTTGCGACGGAAAACGCTTGCCAGGTGCTGCTTCCAAGATTTTTTTTTTCATCAGGCGGGGAAAGAATGAATTCTAAAAAAAAGGACTGAGCTAGAACAATGACGACAGGAGAACCTCCAGGATCGCCATGGTGACAATGAGGGAAACGAGACGGAGGTCGACGTGCTCGTAGGTGGTGAACGACTCGAAAACTTTACAGCGGCAGGTGGGAGGAGCGAACGCACGTGATGAACGAGTCTTATCTTCTCGAGGTGGACTTTAAAAAGGGTAAACGCCTGCCTTTGCCGAACGTGAAAGATCGAAGTGTAGAAAAACATGTTCGCAAATGGTCAGGAATAATGACTCGGGATGAGGCAGAGGGGAAGAGCGCTGGAAAAAAGTGGTTGGGATTTGAACTCATGACCTTCGGATCCAAAGTCCAATACCTTAACCAATAATCTACAACCACCATTTTCTCGTTCTTTAACTCTCACGTGACTCGCGTGTACATGTACGGTATTCATATCTGAAATGTACAATTCTGACCAGCGACCCCAATCAGCTCCTACTTTGACACGTGTAAGTCAGTTAACCAATCAGGCTTTCACACGATTCTCTTTCTTTACATTTACAGTCAGACCTCACACACCTTTTATCCAGGTTGTCCCTTTAACTGTATTCTGGATTTATTTCCTCAATTTTATTTCGATTTGTTGAACGTATATTCTACAACTTTTCAATTCCTGAACTTTCCATTCGGAGAACACGTTACTTTGCCGCTTGGCCCCACCTTATTATGAAGTCCATCAGTCTAACAAACCAAACATCGAACATCTGCATTAACGCTAAACCGCAAAGCGTTTATGAAGAAAAGTGCTCTCAGCTTCATCTCATCGCCTGAGGAAAAAGTTAAACTCGTCTTCAGTATCCTGACAAAAGTGTTGGGATGCCCAACTTTTCCACACACATGTGCTTCAAAACCAAAATGACACCACAGACATGGAGCCTACATGAGGATGCAGCATGAAATGTTCCCTTCACTTGAACTACGAGACCCAATCATGTTCCAGCATGACGCTGCACAAAGACAGCTTCATGAAGATCTGCTTTCCATGGATTAGAGTGGAAAATCTCCTGCTACAGAGCTCTAAACCCTATTAAACCCCCAGGCCTCCTCATCTCACCTACATCAGAACCTGACTTTAACACCTGTGTACCTGAATGAGCACAAATCTCCACAAAATCAAGTGGAACATCTTCCCAGAGGAACGGAGGCTATTACAACAGCAGTGTGGAATGGGATGAAACGCACATACAGGTGATTCTCCTCCACGTCGTGTATATAAACCCGTGTGTGGATTGTAAACACTAAGTGTGGACCTACTTCTCGACGTTCTCCATGCTGATGGAACATTTCCAGATGGCTCCTGTGGTGGCGGCGAGCAGCTGCTTGTTCTCGGTTTGTTTGAGCAGGACGACCAGCGAATGCAGGCCGTTGAATTGCCGCACCAGATCCCGCGTCTGCTTGTCTTCCGCACACTTATCACACACACACACACACACACACACACACACACACAGATGCAATACACGTGTCTGCTATTCATTTCAAACCTTCTTCATGTCACAGGTTGGAGAGAACCCGGCCGTGTGCAGCTGTGGAAGCACTTCAGTGTCACCGCGGAGAGATTACCTTGAAGATAGCGCTCGCGCAGTGCGTCTGAAGCTCTTGGTTGTCACAGCTCAGGTTCTTCACCAAGTCCTCGATCATTCCCTCTTTCTGGATGGCAATCCTGTAGCTCCTCTGTGGAAAAGAACGAGAGCGTCCTTCACAGTGCGGCTCACTCTAATATGAGTTATGCTATTTCAACTAGCATTACAGCTTTTGAAATAGTTCAGGAATAATGCGAGGTCTGGAGTCTTATGAAATGCAGCTCTGATTTGTTGATGTTTAAATATAGGCACATGTGCTTTTGGCTACTAGAGCGGGTTCATTGTGTCTTAATCTCTTGTAGCTGAAAGACGTGTCTGCGGTCTTTTTTTTTCTCCCTGAGCGTTCACTGTAGCTGCTAGCTGGATTTCGCGGTGCTGCGTTTATGATTAGCTGTTGTTTAATGCAGTCGCTACAGTAGCGCCGACAGTCTAGACATACGAATTCTTTATGTACGGCTTCAAGAATTTCTCTTAAAAGGAGAAAATCCAGACAATTCCACACATCGAGGGAGTGAATGAATGAAGGGTGGAAGGAATTAATTAATTTATAAATAAATGAATTGAATCAATAAATAACTATCCTGTAAGTTTCTTAAATTGAGGCATTTGTTAAAGTATGCTGAAATAAGTAGAACACTTTAGTACATATCTTGAGAAAATTAAATATCAAATTTAAAATACACACTCATATACACGTGTGTATAGCTCTAATGGAGTCTAATAAATGTAATTTAATGAAACTATTTACTTTTTCCATTTATTTAATTGTATTTAATGATGTGCATTTGTGCTAATTTAATCAGTTACTGGATTTAATTAATATAATAAAAAGTGTATTGAATTAATTAAATGTATTCAATTTAATTTTATATATTTATATATATTTATAAAAGAAAATGTCAACTGTTCATGTTTATAAATGTTAATATGTTATAAACCGAGTTATTATTAAAAAAAGGACAAGCTATTTTATGTTTTGTAACACAACCCCCCACGTGACTTGAAAAAAATGAGGTACCGAGGAAGTCACGCTTCGGTTAGACTTTGTGGTAGGCATTGTTTGGCTACCACGATGCCTAATTAGCATTATATGATATACCGAAAGTTATATAATGGTTACTATGGTTACATGTCAATCTGGCATATAAGATCGCGGGTAACATCATATACGTACCGGTATACGATAAACATTTGCTGTGGCTACATGTAAAGTGTGTTCACAAACTAGCAACATACATTGGAATCTAAACTGTTTTCAAAATCCTTGAAATCATTCCTATGATGGAATCTACAAAAATCTATGAGAAGAAAAAATCAATAATTTCCTAACTGGAGCAGAGAGAAACAGACCTCAGAGGCGCACTCCTGCAGAGTTCCCACCACAGGGATGAGGACATTGTTCTGAGGAGATTTGAGTAGTCGGCCGAGCAGAGGGATCGCCCCTGCTTTACGGATGGCCTCCTTGTTCCTGGTGCTCTTACTGCAGCTCCACAGTGCCAGAGCACCGCAGCGTGCCACCTCCACGTCCTTCTCCTGCTCTGTGCTCAGCGTCGTCGGCTTAGGGGCGCATTCCAGAAGCTTCACCTGAAAAAGAAATTTACAGTGAGTCCTCAAAAGTAGCTAACGTTTTACAACACACCCACTGTCAGCCCATGTTTCATAAACATGTGAGTTTTTTCATGACCTCAACTATCAAACTGCAAAAAGAAAAGATTAACAAGATCGATAGCAGAGTTGTGATTAATGACTCATGACACAACTCATGCTCCTGACTCAGGATTTGACTCAGACTTAAATGCTCCTGACTCAGGATTTGACTCAGACTCCAAAATGTCTGACTCAGGACTTGACTCAGGCTTAAACGCCCCTGACTCAGGACTTAATTCAGGCTTAAACGCCCCTGATTCAGGACTTAATTCAGGCTTAAACGCCCCTGACTCAGGACTTGACTAAGGCTTAAACGCCCCTGAATCAGGACTTGACTAAGGCTTAAACGCCCCTGACTCAGGACTTGACTCAGACTTAAACGCCGCTGAATCAGGACTTGACTCAGGCTTAAACGCCCCTGACTCAGGACTTGACTCAGGCTTAAACGCCCCTGACTCAGGACTTGACTCAGGCTTAAACGCCCCTGACTCAGGACTTGACTCAGGCTTAAACGCGCCTGACTCAGGACTTGACTCAGGCTTAAACGCGCCTGACTCAGGACTTGACTCAGGCTTAAACGCCCCTGACTCAGGACTTCACTCAGGCTTAAACGCCCCTGACTCAGGACTTCACTCAAGCTTAAATGCTCCTGACTCAGGACTTGACTCAGGCTTAAACACTCCTGACTCAGGACTTGACTCAGGCTTAAACACTCCTGACTCAGGACTTGACTCAGGCTTAAACACTCCTGACTCAGGACTTGACTCAGGCTTAAACAATCCTGACTCAGGACTTGACTCAGGCTTAAACGCTCCTGACTCAGGACTTGACACAGGTTTAAATCCTGACTCAGGACTTGACTCAGGCTTTAATGCTCCTGACTCAGGACTTGACTCCTGCTCCTGACTCAGGCTCCTTGACTTAGGCTTCTGACTCAGGAGTTGACTCAGGCTTTAATCCTGACTCAGGTTTTGATGCAGGCTTAAACGCGCCTGACTCAGTAATTGACTTAGGCTTTAAAAGTATCATTTGCAACTCAAATAGTCTTTTGACAAATAAAAATCAAAGTTTATGACTTCAAAGCTTACTGTTCTTAATTTGACTCAGACATCAAAGTTCGCTAGTCAGAAAATTACACATCAAAGCCAATAATCTCAAATTAGATTCAGACTTCAATACTTTTGACTTGCAAGTTGGTTCCAACATCAAACCCACTGATCCCCACCTCAACTTAGATTTCAAACCCAATGATCCCAACTTGCCTCTGAGTTCAAGGCTTATGAGTCACTAACTGACTCGCACAATAATGCAGATGATTTAAAATTTGACTCATTCCTAAAAACCCTACGTCCTGCAGCTCGACTCTCACCAATGACTCCAAAATTAATTTATGACTTAAAAATCTACTCGGACTTCAACGGATATGGATCTCAACCCAACACACGACCTGCCCTGTGTATTACAACACCAAGAACTGCCAAGACTATGTTTTTTCCCCAAAAGAAACAGAGATGGAAATCTGAATTCTATTTCTGAACTCCTCATAAAATGTGAACAAGCACTAGAGGTTAGACCCAACACTCTTTATCCTCTTCCACAGGTATCATTTCAGACACCAGAATAAGACCCTGGGATTCACAGCGAACAAGTCGTGACTTGACTCAGACTCATAAACGTTAAGTCATAAACAAGTCTGGTGGAAACTGCTGAAATGCCGGACATTAGTGGTGATGGGGCATAGCAACGGAGCAAAAAGGAAAAGAAAAAAAAAGACCAGCATGACTGTGGTGCATTATGTGTACTTTTGTTCTAACGAGATTACACAGGAAAAGCTTACTATTCTGGCCACCATTGGCAGAGCTTTCAAACATCCGTATGCCAGTAAGGAGCGAGCCAGGATTCAATTTACATACTTGGAAGACAGAATTGGACGGTGCAACCATGCAAATCTGGCTGAGCATTTATTCGATTCCCCACAAAATAATGTTCTCCTCCGAAGACATGATTGTAAAATCATATCCATTTGTGTTTGGGGTGAAAGAAAGAAAAAAAAAAGCACATAAGCGGTGATGAATTTGCGACGGGGAGAGAAATTCGAAGTAAGTGAAGGATGAGGTGGACACTGGGCTTTCAGCTGCACTGATTACTTGCAATGCTGATTCCTGGTCTGCGGTTTATAGTTTATAATAGCCAGTGTTTTCCTGAAAATCTGCCGGCCAGCGCATAAGCACCGAAAACGCATGCGGAATTTACTAATTATGTAACTTCTGCCCACAGAGGTCCGTGTGCACAGCAGAGACGTACATAGAGTATATAAATAATTACGTCTAGCTGTAATATTCCAGTGTGAAGGTGTGTAAAGCTTCAGGAGAAACCACACTGGATATTTTGTTCAACTAGTATGAAAATTCTCAGTGTAACTACAGTTACATTATAATTACATCCGGCATTGATTGCTAGTGTGCTGGACTACTGTTTAATGATAGATAGATAGATAGATAGATAGATAGATAGATAGATAGATAGATAGATAGATAGATAGATAGATAGATAGATATTTTTTTTTTTTTTTTTTTACATTTTTTTTTCGGTATATTAATCATCTATTTTTCCAGGAGGAAGACGACTAGCATCTTTTTCCTAAAAATTCACTTTTCTGTGAAAGTCCTAGCGAGCCCAAGGCTGCATTTGTGTGATAAATAACCACCTCTATGCCAGAAATATATTCTCATTAAAGCTGCAGTGATGTAACTCAGGCTATATGCTAATACAGCATTACAGATGTGCACTCCAGAGGTGGTCTGAGCCTTCAGGTTGAGCAGAGTGTGTGATGGAAACGCAGGCTACGTCCGAGTCCGGATGCGTGTAAATATACAGATTAGTGCAGGGCCATGAGCTCGTAATCATGGCGAGCGTCACTCTGTCAACAAACATACGTGCGGAGTTGAGAGGCGACCCGACATTCGATCTGTTTTTACCTGCAGCGCCTGGGCTTTGGTGTGTGTGTGTGTGTGTGTGTGTGTGTAGAAACAGGTGGGTAAACTCGGACTCACCAGTCTCCAGATGCCGCCATGTTGGCGTACGGTCCGACGTGCTCGCCTGAACCTGGCCACGTTGGCGATGGTCTCAGCCGCCAGGCACTTCAGCTGTTTGTCCGGAGTGTCCAGGATGGACACCATCGTCTGCAGGCCTCCTAAATCGACGATGGCGCGTCTGATCTGAGCGCTGTGACTGATCTCCTTCAGGATCTTCAGAGAACCAATCTGAGACATGAACATTTTCATGTTGAGACAAATTAATCATTAAATAAAAAACAAACAAGACATAAACAAGACAAAGTAAACAAATGTGACAAACAAGACATAAACAAGACATAAATGACATATTAAGAATGAGACATGAAAAAAATAAACACGATATAAACAAGACATAAATGAAATATAAACCAGACATAAACGAGACACAAATGAACGGTAAACAAGACATAAATAAATCATTAATAAAACAGAAAAAGCAAGACAAAGGACAAAACAAGACATAAACAAAAGAAACATGACAAACAAGACATAAATAAAACATAAATCAAACAAACGAGACAAAGGAAACAAATGAGGGATAAATGAGACTTAAATTAAACATTAAAAGAGACATAAGCGAGACATAAACGAGACTCTTGTGCTTTTTTTTTTTTTTTTTTACTGTGAAACTCACTTTACACTTGAGCTCCTCGGTGTCTAGCAGGTTGATGAGGACCTCCAGTCCTCCAACGTCTCTGATGGCCAGCTGACATGCCTCCTGAGCCAAGTTACAGTCTCTCATAGAGCACAGAGCGATCACTGTCGCTGTCTGATTACCTCCCTGTACACACACACACACACACACACACACAATACAGAAGCAATAAATATGAAAAACATTTATCTCTGTTCATTACACACACACACACACACACACACACACACACACACACACACTGAACCACATGGTCAGACACACTTGCTTATGTGAGTAAGTGTGTGTGTGTGTGTGTGTGTGTGTGTGTGTGTGTAAAATGAACAGAGATAAATGTGGTGACTGAAGAATCATTTGCTGTAATAAACAGAATCGCGCATGTCTCTGACTCTTCGTTATCCAGCTGCCTGCTGCAGGAGAAAAGTGGACAGATGTGCTGAGCTGAAACATCTGCCCATTTCCCCAAGTCTTTGCTGGATACAGAAGCTCCTGCACTGAGCTCCTGGAGCATCAGCAACATTAATAAAGCTTTGAAATCTGACTCTTCAGTCCTTTCATCAAACACACTGGTGGGTCAACAAACACTCCATCTCTCTCTCTCTCTCTCTCTCTCTCTCTCTCTCTCTCTCTCTCTCTCTCTCTCTCTCTCTCTCTCTCTCTCTCTCTCTCTCAATTTCTCTCTCTCTCTCTCTCTCTCTCTCTCTCTCTCTCTCTTTCTCTCTCTCTCTCTCCTAATGTTGGAGATACAGCATACATGGAAGATACACACTACAGGAGGTAAACGAGCTCCATCCTCCTGAATCAGCAAAATAGGACACACACACACACACACACACACACACACACACACACACACACACACACACACGCCTTTCTCAAAGAAAGAAAGAAAGAAAGAAAGAAAGAAAGAAAGAAAGAAAGAAAGAAGAAAGAAAGAAAGAAGATGGTGAAATGAGAGAAAGGTAAATTGAGAGCAGATGGTGTTCAGAGAAAACGATGAGTGGAGATAAAATAACGGAGACAGCGTGATGAGAGGAGCTGAGACGTGCTTACAGCAAAGGAAGGAGAAAGGGTGATAAATAAAACAGACAGACAAAGAGTGAAAGAGAAACAGAGACAGACAGAGAAACGGTGAAAAACAAGAGAGAAACATAGGCAGTAGACAGACAGAGAGAGAAAGAGACAGAAACAGAGAGATAGAGTACACTGAGGAGAGACATGAACACAGACAGAGGAGACAGTAAAAAGAGCGTGGAAAACAGAGAGGGGGAGAGAGACAGAGAGAGACAGAAAGAAAGATAAGAACACAGACAAAGGAGACAGTGAGACAGAGAGAAAGAGTGTGAGAGATAGACAGAGAAAGTGAGGAACGAGATGAAGTGAGAGACAGAAAGATAGATAGATGGAGTACAAGAAAAAGAGAGACAGAAAGACAGGAACACAGACAGAGGAGACAGTGAGACAGAGAAAAAGAGTGTGAGAAACAGAGAGTGGGAGAGAAAGAGAAAACGAGGGAGCGAGACAGAGAGAGACAGAGAGAGACAGAGCACATGTGTTGTCCATATTATAAACCTGGACTAAATGTGAACCAGTAGCGGCGGTGAATCCGCTGTGCCATTCTCTCCTGCTTCAAAGCGTTCGGCGGGTTAGCATCGCAAACTTGTAAAAACAGCGCTCGGTTTACAGCCGATACCGCCGGCTCGGACGAAAGAGGAGGAAAAAAGAGGAGAGAGGAAAAAAAAGTGAGGGATCATATGCTTTCATTTTCGCCTGCTTTAGTCTCAAAGAGCTGTGGACATTCTTTAAAACTAGAACAACATCTGAAGGTCTTTTATAACGCCAGACTCGGATGCTACTGCGCACCCAAACACACACACACACACACGCACGCGAAAACCTGTGTGTGAACATGACTGTCTTCCCTCACAGCATGCGAAGTGTTTTACTACTACACTTCTCATAAGGAAAAGCACACACAGATGTGTTGAGCTGCTCTCAAATCACACGTTCAGTCGAAAACAGTCGGGCAGTCGTATCTTCTGGCCATAAAAAAAAAGAAGCCCAGTCTGAACTATTTATGTCAAGTGTCATTCGTTATAAGCGCCATGTGCTGCTGAAGCCAGTGAGGAGAGACAGAAAGGAATAAAGAGCAAAGAAAACAGAGAGCAGGAGGGTGAAAGGGTTGAGCAATCAGACATTTCATACTTTTTTGGCCATAAAATAATCGACAGAGGATGAATTGACGTTGATCTGCCACTTATCTGTCTTAAAAGTGGATCAAGGTTGTTTTAAAATCATCGTCATGACTTAAAATCAGCTTAAAGTAATTAACAAGGTCCAAAATTCAGCTCAGAATCATCAATAGGGTCTCAAAATCGGCTCGCAATCTTCAAGGGGTCTCAAAATCAGCTCGCAATTATCAACATGGTCTCAAATCAGCTAACAAACAACCAGCATGGTCTCAAATCAGCTCATAATTATCAACATGGTCTCAAATCAGCTAACAAACAACCAGCATGGTCTCATATCAGCTCATAATTATCAACATGGTCTCAAATCAGCTAACAAACAACCAGCATGGTCTCATATCAGCTCATAATTATCAACATGGTCTCAAATCAGCTAACAAACAACCAGCATGGTCTCATATCAGCTCATAATCATCAACATGGTCTCATATCAGCTCACAATCATCAACATGGTCTTAAATCAGCTCATAATCATCAACATGATCTCAAATCACCTCACAATAATCAACATGGTCTCAAATCAGCTTATAATTATCATCATGGTCTCAAATCAGCTCATAATTATCATCATGGTTTAAACATCAGCTTGTAATTATCAACATGGTCTCAAATCAGCTCACAATCATCAACATGGTTTCAAATGAGTTTATAATCATCGACATGGTCTCAAATCAGCTCATAATCATCAGCATGGTCTAAATATCAATCCTGAATCTTTTAACAATAATTTTGAAAAAATCTTAATAATTGAATCATCTCAAACTCAAACAATAATTTCACATTGTCTCACTATCGACTCAATCTAGTCTCAGTTCATCTCTGAAAATGCCACAGAAACAAATAACACCGTGCTTCTTTGAACACACTGAGACTGATCTGCAGAATAGAAAAAGTAAAATTCAGAATGAGAGCAAAAGCGAGAGAGAGAAAGAGTGATAGAGAGCGAAAGAGAGAAGATCAGACACTCAGTGTATAAAGATGAAAATGAATCAGTCTGATGAGTCGTTTGCGTCGATCTTTATTCTATAATTGTGATGATAGACTGAGACAGTGTGAAGGTAAAGAGGGAAAAAATAATGAAAAAAAGGAACGAGAGACGGAGTTAAAGAGCCGAAAGAGGAAAAAGAAAGGAGAGAAGGCTGCTCTTGGCATTTGGAGCGAGCGCACGGCGACACGACGCTCACATTAAAGCTCCCTCATGAGTCTGATTTACAGAAGAACTCGTATTATTTATCCTCAATTACACACAACGTCCAAATCTCCTGTGTGCGGTACAGAACCATCAACACACAGAGACAGAGAGAGGGAGAGAGGGAGAGAGAGAGAGAGAAGGAGAGAGAGGGGGTGATAAAGCAGAAAAAAAAAGAAACAGAGAAATAGAGGAAAAATAAAAAAAGAGATTCAACAATAAAAGGAAAAAGAAGTAAAGACAAAATATAGAGAGAGAGCGAGAGAGAGAGAGAGAGAGAGAGAGAGAGAGAGAGAGAGAGAGAGGAACAACAGGAAGATGAGAGAAAGATGGAAAGGCAGAGAATGAAAAAAGACATTTAGAGAAGAATGGAAAAAGAAATAGACAGAGAGGGAGAAAGAGAATAAATAAAAGATCTAGATTCAAAGACAAAAGGAAAAGTGAGGTAAAGACAAAGTGAAGATAGAGAAAGGGGGGATGGAGGAAAGAGACAGACAGAAAAAGAGAGAAGAGGAGATAAACAACAGAATGCAAGAAAAAGAGACAGAGAGAGAATGAAAGAAAGGGATAGAGACAAAAAGGAAAAAGGCAAAAGGTAACAGAACAGGAAGACAGATAAATATAAAGAGAGAATAAAAGCGTGAGAAAAAGACAGCGAGAGAGCGAGAGAATGAAAGAGAGAAAAAGAAAGAGAGAGAGAGAAACAGAAAGGTATCACATTTAATGGAAGATATTAACCTGATCTAAAACAGCAGCATCCATGTGGTTTTACTAACATCCCTCTCATCACACACACACACACACACACACGAACGGCAGAAGAAAGGAATCTAACTATGGGTGTTCTACAAGCGTCTCGAGCGCGTCTCAGTGAGTGTGTGAGGAAGCTTTTTCTCGGCTCGGTCTCCTCTAGGACTAATCCCCTCATCACGAGCACATCAGATACACAGGTGTATTTATCTTTAGGTCACATGACACCTTAATCACACACTCGCTGATTAAATACTCCGTTCTACTAATTACGTCACTTCTGGTGGGATCTGGTCTGACCAGAACTACACGGATTCGTAAAGGTCTGGTTATATAACATTCCTGGTGTGCAGTGCTCTCAATAAGATCTGAGCTGACAGTGGTTATGTGATGTAGCATTAATTCTTATTTTATAAACTTACTGTAAATTAAACAAATGCTCTCAAAATCCGCTCAAACTCGCCTCAGAACTCTCAAATTCACTACAAGGTTCTCATTTTCACCTCAAACTCATTTCAAAAAGAATTAAAATTTACCTTAAAAATTCTCAAATTGACCTCAATCTCAACTCAAAGTTTTCAATATCACCTCAAACTCATCTCAAAGCTCCCAAAACCACCTCAAATTGATCACAACGTTTTTAAAATCATCCCGAGCTCACTTCAAACTACTAAAAATTGCATCAGAGTTCTCAAAATCACCTTTAACGCACCTCAAATCTCTAAAAACCAAAACAAATTCAACACACAGTTCTCAAACTCACCTTAAATGACTTGAAATCACAGTAAAGGTCTTAAAATCACTAATACTCATCATAAAGTTCTAAAAATCACCACCGAATCACCTCAAAGGTCTCAAACTTACTTTACAATTACATCAAAGCTCTCAAAACCACCTCAAGTTCACCACAAAGTTGACAAAATCACCTCAAACTCATAATAAAGGTCTTAAAATCACCTTGATCTCATCTCAAATGTCTCAATCTTACTTTAGTTTCAATGCACCATTTGCAAAATCACCTCAATGTCAAATTAAAAGACTTAAATTAATGTCAAAGCTTTCGAAATTACCTCAAAGTTTCCAAAACCACCTCAGATTCACCACAAAGTTCTCAAAATCACCTCAAAGTTACCTCATAGGACTAAAATTCACCTCAGACCTCTCAAAGCCACCTCGAATTCACCACAAAGGACTTAAACTCACCTGAAAAGACACATCAAAGGTC
>NC_060890.1:25484499-25574499 GCF_014805685.1 Silurus meridionalis
CCGTAACGCTGTTGCCAAGAAAAATAAAAAAGCACGAGTTTTGGAAAGCTGTCTGTGCTTATATGATTTCTGTTGTAACTGGAGTTAGCGAGCTCTCCCTTCACCCAGACTCAACGCGTTACAACGGCTTGTATCTAAACAGTAGCCGACCAAGAAAGTCATTGTTTACTGTCTTCCTCCTTCCTTTCACAACTACAGTGGTATCTTGACCTACGAGTGCATTAATGTACGAGTTTTCCGAGGTACGAGCGGTCACTCGGCCGATTTTTTTGCTTTGTTACGCAAGCAAAAAATTGAGATACGAGCTCGAGACGCCGCTGCTAGATGGCGAAGCGAAGCCAGAAAGCGAAGATTGTGACAAAAATTAAGATAAGCAAAGAAGAAAAAGTAAAAATTTTAAAATTTTAAAATACACTGAATAAACCTTATTATATCTTTACATACACTTTTATTATGTTTTTATACAAGATTTTGTTATTTAGAAATGTATTTTCCAATTTAATAAAATGAAACATAAAAACGGGGTCATTTTGAGGGTTGGAACGGATTAATGCCATTTTAAGTATTTTCAATCTGAAAACTGATTTAATGTGCGAGCAAATTGAGATACGAGCTCGTCCATGGAACTAATTAAACTCGTAGGTCAAAGTACCACTGTTTTTCTCTCAGGAGTTTATCTTTTGTCAACGTCGTGGAAGTTTTTTCTCCCGAAGCCGTGCAGCTCAGAACACAGGTGAGGTGCGCTTTTTAGACAGACAGAGGAAGAGAGAAACGGACAGACATATAAAGACAGACTGAGAGAGACAGAGAGAGAAAGAAACAAACAGAGAAAAAGACAGACAGAGAGGAACAGAGACAAGGACAGAGACAGATAGAGCCACAGAAAGGTAGAGACAGAGACAGATAGAGACATGCAGAGACAGATAGAGACAGACAGATAGAGATAAAGACAGACAAACAGAGACAGGCAGATAAAGACAGATAGACAGGGAGACAGAAAGAGACAGATGGAGACAGAAAGACAGGCAGACAGACAGACAGACAGATAGAGACAGAGAGAGACAGACAGAAAGAGACAGATACAGACAGACATAGACAGACAGAGACAGACAGATAGAGACAGGTGGACAGAGACAGATAGAGACAGACAGATAGAGACAGGTGGACAGAGACAGATAGAGACAGACATACAGACAGACAGATACAGACAGAAAGACAGACAAACAGAGACAGATAGAGACAGATAAAGACAGACAGATAGAGACAAACAGACAGAGACAGATAGAGACAGACAGATAGAGACAGACAGACAGAGACAGATAGAGACAGACAGATAGAGACAGATTGATCTCCAGAACCACATTTTTACACAACAGCTTGGAAACGACATGTTCTATATTGATTTGTTTGACAGTGATAGGAGACTGGGAGGAGAGATGATGGAGAAGGCAGAGATGATGGACAAGGCAGCTGGAAGTGCTCACATCTCTGTTGGCTCCATGTGTGGATGGAGGAACATGTGTGATGGATCAGGAGCGGCTTTATCAGCCGAGATCTCATGGGTGTCACTCAGGGAACATCAGGGTTCACCAACAGACTCTGATTTATAACACTGTTACCATCTGCTTGTAAAGTGTGCTTGTCTGAGTTCAAACTGTGCGCACACACACACACACACACACACACACACACACACACACACACACACACACACACACTCCAGTCATCACCACCTGACCCTTCCTGACACTTCAGGATGGTCGCTTACTTCGGAGGAGACGGTTCTAAGTCCTTGTTCAGAGCAGGCTCTTGTCTCTCTGTTGCATTCTTCTCCTCCTGCTCGTAAGATCTTGGGGTTTGGCCTGGTTCCTCTGCATCAACGGCTTCCACATGTTGGAGTTTCTGAGCGGTCTGAGGTTCTTCTTGCAAGTCCTGCACAAGGGTTAAAGGAGAGGATGAATTAGAAGAAAAGAAACCTGGTTTAATTTGCACTAAAACGCAAGCCGTAAAGTCTGCAATAAACTGGTGCTGTAAAATTATACAGAATAATGGGGCGTTAAAAAGAGATGATCTGCTCAAAGAATACGCTTTTCCTCAGCCTACACCTGTTACACTAATGCTTTATTTCTTAATCGCACATCAGTGAGAACATAATGTGTTATGTAATGTAATGACTTATAATGAGTTATAATGAGTTATACTGAGTTATACTGAGATACACTAAGCTACAGGGTGTTATGGTGTGTTTCGGTGAGTTGCAGTGTTACAGGTGCCATAGTGAGTTATAGTTATAGTAAGTTATATTTAGCTACAGTGAGTTACAGAGAGCTATAACCTCAGTGAGCTATAGTGACCTACACTGAGCTACAAAGAGTTATAGTGAATTATAGTAAGTTACAGGTGATATAGTGAGTTATAGTGAGTTATAGTAAGTTGCAGGTGCTATAGTGAGTTATATTGTGCTACAGTGTTACAGGTGATATAGTGAGTTATAGTGAGCTACAGTGAGCTACAGTGAGTTACAGAGAGTTATAGTGAGTTATAGTAAGTTACAGGTGATATAGTGAGTTACAGTTATAGTGAGTTATAGTGAGCTATAGTGAGTTTTAGTAAGTTGCAGGTGCTATAGTGAGTTATATTGTGCTACAGTAAGTTACAGGTGATATAGTGAGTTATAGTGAGTTACAGTGAGTTATAGTGTTGCAGGTGCTATAGTGAGTTATATTGTGCTACAGTAAGTTACAGGTGATATAGTGAGTTATAGTGAGCTATAGTGACCTACAGTGAGTTACAGTGAGTTACAGAGAGTTATAGTGAGTTATAGTAAGTTACAGGTGCTATAGTGAGTTATAGTGAGCTATAGTGAGTTATAGTAAGTTGCAGGTGCTATAGTGAGTTATATTGTGCTACAGTAAGTTACAGGTGATATAGTGAGTTATAGCGAGCTACAGTGAGTTATAGTGAGCTATAGTGAGTTATAGTTATAGTAAGTTGCAGGTGCTATAGTGAGTTATATTGTGCTACAGTAAGTTACAGGTGATATAGTGAGTTATAGCGAGCTACAGTGAGTTATAGTGAGCTATAGTGAGTTATAGTAAGTTGCAGGTGCTATAGTGAGTTTTAGTAAGTTGCAGGTGCTATAGTGAGTTACAGTGAGCTACAGTGAGCTACAGTGAGTTACAGAGAGTTATAGTGAGTTATAGTGAGTTACAGGTGCTATAGTGAGTTATAGTGAGCTATAGTGAGTTACAGTGAGTTACAGGTGCTATAGTGAGTTATATTGTGCTACAGTAAGTTACAGGTGATATAGTGAGTTATAGCGAGCTACAGTGAGTTATAGTGAGCTATAGTGAGTTTTAGTAAGTTGCAGGTGCTATAGTGAGTTATATTGTGCTACAGTAAGTTACAGGTGATATAGTGAGTTATAGTGAGCTACAGTGAGCTACAGTGAGTTACAGAGAGTTATAGTGATTTATAGTAAGTTACAGGTGCTATAATGAGTTATAGTAAGTTGCAGGTGCTATAGTGAGTTATATTGTGCTACAGTAAGTTACAGGTGATATAGTGAGTTATAGTGAGCTACAGTGAGCTACAGTGAGTTACAGAGAGTTATAGTGAGTTATAGTAAGTTACAGGTGCTATAGTGAGTTATAGTGAGCTATAGTGAGTTATAGTAAGTTGCAGGTGCTATAGTGAGTTATATTGTGCTACAGTAAGTTACAGGTGATATAGTGAGTTATAGCGAGCTACAGTGAGTTATAGTGAGCTATAGTGAGTTTTAGTAAGTTGCAGGTGCTATAGTGAGTTATATTGTGCTACAGTAAGTTACAGGTGATATAGTGAGTTATAGCGAGCTACAGTGAGTTATAGTGAGCTATAGTGAGTTATAGTAAGTTGCAGGTGCTATAGTGAGTTATATTGTGCTACAGTAAGTTACAGGTGATATAGTGAGTTATAGTGAGCTACAGTGAGCTACAGTGAGTTACAGAGAGTTATAGTGAGTTATAGTAAGTTACAGGTGCTATAGTGAGTTATAGTGAGCTATAGTGAGTTATAGTAAGTTGCAGGTGCTATAGTGAGTTATATTGTGCTACAGTAAGTTACAGGTGATATAGTGAGTTATAGCGAGCTACAGTGAGTTATAGTGAGCTATAGTGAGTTTTAGTAAGTTGCAGGTGCTATAGTGAGTTATATTGTGCTACAGTAAGTTACAGGTGATATAGTGAGTTATAGTGAGCTACAGTGAGCTACAGTGAGTTACAGAGAGTTATAGTGATTTATAGTAAGTTACAGGTGCTATAGTGAGTTATAGTGAGCTACAGTGAGTTATAGTAAGTCACAGGTGATATAGTGAGTTATAGTGAGCTACAGTGAGTTACAGTTATAGTGAGTTACAGTTATAGTGAGTTATAGTGAGTTATAGTAAGTTACAGGTGATACAGTGTGTTATAGTGAGCTATAGTGAGTTACAGTGAGTTACAGTTATAGTGAGTTATAGTGAGCTATAGTGAGTTATAGTGAGTTATAGTGAGTTATAGTGAGTTATAGTGAGCTATAGTGAGTTATAGTGAGTTACAGTGAGTTATAGTTATAGTAAGTTACAGGTGCTATAGTGAGTTATAGTGAGCTACAGTGAATTACAGTTATAGTGAGTTATAGTGAGCTATAGTGAGTTATAGTAAGTCACAGGTTCTACTGTAAATTTTAGTGAGCTACAGTGAGCCTACAGTGAGTTACAGTTATAGTGAGTTATAGTAAGTTACAGGTGCTATAGTGAGTTATAGTGAGCTACAGTGAGTTATAGTGAGCAATAGTGAGTTATAGTAAGTTACAGGTGCTATAGTGAGTTATAGTGAGTTACAGTTATAGTGAGTTACAGTGAGTTATAGTGAGCTACAGTGAGTTATAGTGAGCTATAGTGAGTTATAGTAAGTTACAGGTGATAAAGTGAGTTATAGTGAGCTACAGTGAGCTACAGTGAGTTATAGTGAGCTATAGTGAGTTATAGTGAGCAATAGTGAGTTATAGTAAGTTACAGGTGCTATAGCGAGTTATAGTGAACTACAGTGAGCTACAGTGAGTTATAGTGAGCTATAGTGAGTTATAGTAAGTTACAGGTGATAAAGTGAGTTATAGTGAGCTACAGTGAGCTACAGTGAGTTATAGTGAGCTATAGTGAGTTATAGTGAGTTACAGGTGCTATAGTGAGTTATAGTGAGCTACAGTGAGCTACAGTGAGTTATAGTGAGCTATAGTGAGTTATAGTGAGTTACAGGTGCTATAGTGAGTTATAGTGAGCTACAGTAAGCTACAGTGAGTTACAGAGGGTTATAGTGAGTTATAGTAAGTTACAGGTGATACAGTGTGTTATAGTGAGCTACAGTGAGCTACAGTGAGTTATAGTGAGTTATAGTGAGTTATAGTGTTACAGGTGCTATAGTGAGTTATAGTGAGTTATAGTGAGTTATAGTAAGCGAATCCGGTTCTTCCCATTACTGCTAAACGTATAAATGGAATAACAACAGCCTTTCTTTTGAGAAATGAAACATTTTCAAGGCCGGTGCTCTTACACGAGCTCTCAGTTGGCTGTACAAAATGAAACATTTATTGTTTCTGTACATTCCTATCTGCAGCCTGGCACTTTGGCACACCTTGAGTAGAGTCTTTGTTGAAATGCCACTCGCTCGCTGATGATTTTTTTTTAACCTCTCTCTCTTTCTCCCTCTCAGTCTTTTACTACCTCGTGCCGCCGTGCCAACAGGGTGCACACGAATTGTTTGCAGCAGGGGTGTTTTTAATCACCAGCGCTTTTGCTATGCAGAAAATAGCCACCATTCTTCCAGCGTTTTATGCTTCTTTTCCATTCTGATGACATAGCGAGCAAACTGAAAAAGGAGTTTTTTAGAAAATGAAGGGTCTGAATGAGAGACAAAAAAAAAAAAAAAGATGGTAGTTCATGTGCATCTGCGGTGTATTTTTGTAATGCCAAGGACGCCCTGTTCTTTCCAGAACCTTGTGTGTGTGTGTCATAAAAACTCTGAAGTGGCCCCGGGCCTGGAGGAGCCTGGACGCCTTGTTTTTTCGATTTTATTCAGTGTACCTGTAATACGTAAGAAGGTAAGTCAGAACCTTCAGCAAATCCCAGAATGAGAAAAATGCTCCTGTCTTTTTTTTATGCGTTCCTGTTTTCCTGGTGTCTTTCGTGAACTCTTCCATCACCATCACATGTGAAAAATGAGAAAAGCAGAGTGAAGCAGAGGCGGATTTGCAGCTGTCAGGTCTACACTAGCTGTCAGACCAGACGCCTTCTCTAGACGGCTCGTGACAGTTCCTCGGGCACGTAATGGAGTGACATGGAAAAAAGAAGGCGGACTTAAAACAAAAACAGAGCAGAGTCATGCCCGGTCTTAGCGCGCGCCAGGCTCTGATCACGATCGCTAATATAAACAGTGCACGGCCTGATTGCTCTTCCCTGATGAGAGCCTCTCTCGTTCCTTTGATTGGAAGCGTCTGATTTAAGGACAGCGTAAGAAGGCAGGCATGTGCCGAGGAGCTAATAGGTCAGGAGATACGGCGTGTTGTTTTTGGCCCTGATGAAGGTGCTGAATCACAATCAGGGGGTAAGTGCGTGCTGGGTGACAAAAGAGTGCCGTAGCAGACTTAGTACCACGAGCCGGGCCGAGATCCAGAGGAAACGAGTCTTTGAAGCTGATTATTTTATCGCGGCTCCTAGTAGCGTACAATCAACAAGTCTGTTTGCTTCTGCGGAGATTCAGAGAAGTGTCACTCTGGAACCAGTTTCTTTTTAAGAGATTCGAGTTTGGCTGACTTGATCCCACCTCAGACATGTTAGCTTTGCTAAACATCTCACTGGTTGCTGTTGTTAGCACAGCGTTGAAAGCAGACAGTTGTACAATTGTATAGGATTGTATAGCAATGTTCCCTAGGAGAGTTGCACCTGTCCCAAAATGACAATGCACCATCCTGTACACAAATCCAGCTCCAGGAAGATCTGCATTAAATGGGTTGGAATGAAAGACATCCTGCTATAAAGCTCTGACCCTCAGCTCTATTGAACATGAATGAACTTTTCTACGTAAATCAGTACCTGAACTTTACTACACCATTGTGACTGAAGGAATCTCACACAAAACGCCACAAACTCTAGTGGAACATCTCCCCAGAAGAGTGGAGTTTATTAAAACAGCAAATGGGAACTAAATGTCGAAAAGAATGTTCAAAAAGAATCACATAGCAATCTTATGTTCAGGTGTCCACAAACTATTAGTGTATTTCGGATTGTATTGGATCTAATCAATGAATTTTTTTTTTTACCTCTGATATCCAGGACATTATCTGTTGCTGGTATCAGCCCTCTATAGTGGATATTAATCACGGGAACATTGTGGACATGCTAGCTTTCCGGTTCATTTCAGACCACACACACACACACACACACTGCATAGACAGTCCACCTGGATTGAGGTTGCTCAATGGTTAAGACATTTGATGGAAGGTCATGAGTTCAAATCCCAGTAACACCAAGCTGCCATTGTTGGGTGACTGAGCACAGGCTTTTAACCCTCAACTGCACAGGTGCATAAATGAGAGATAAACTCCCAAAACCCAAAAGGAACCCAGCCGGCAGTTTTGGAAGTAGTTCATCGTTCCTTAGAAACCGAGAAGGAAACCAGAAGGAACTCAGGTGGCAGTGTTAGAAGAGGTACATTGTTCTTGAGAAACCCCCAAAACCAAGAAGAAACCCAGCTGGCAGTGTTGGAAGAAGTGCATTAAGAAAACCTTCAAAACTCAGAAGGACTCTAGCTGGCAGTGTTGGAAGAGGTACATTGTTTCTGAAAATAACCCTACAACCCAGAAGGAACCCAGGGTCCACCACGAATCCTGGATCTGGATAGAAGGTCGAGATATCTTCTTGATTAAAAAAAAAACAAACACTGCATTTACTTCCTTTCTGTCCATCATTCTCAGTTTGTTGCTTTCATGGCTGAGTTTCCTTCACTGGCATCGTAAAAATGTATGAACACTTGGAGAGGGTTTTTACACACACACGCACACACACACGCACACACACACACACGCGCGCACACACACGCGCACGCACACGTTTACACACACAGGCACGTGTCCGACTGCCTGGCATTCTCACCTCAGACAATAATAAAGTCTTTCTATTCGCTGGGGCTCATAATCCAGACCGATGTTGCTACCACATGCCCACGTCTTATTGCCATGTTTTCATTCTCGGTCACAAACAGCAGCAACACAAGCAGACTCTGTTTTTACATGCCATATCAGGCACACAGTTAAAGTCTCCTCAGAGGGGAAATACTTCAGTAAAGTACAGATACACGAAAAAGCGACTTAAGTACAGTAACGAATTACATTTACAGTCCACCACCGGTATGTGCTTCCTGAACATCCCATTGCACATGTAGTCCCCGTTTCCACTCTTCTGTGAAGATTCCACTAGATCTTGGAGTGTGCTTGTGGAGATTTGTGCTCATTTAGTCACAAAGTCAGGTAGTGGGGTGCAGTCAGCGTTCACATTCATTCAGTGTTCATTTGGGTTTGGAGATCTATAGCAGGAGATCTTCCACTTTAACCCATGCAAAGATCTTAATGGATGCAGGAAAAGGTTTGGGTCTCCTAGGTCAAGTGAAAGGAATGTTTTATACTTCATCCAAAGATGTCCTGTACATGTGTGTGCCTCCGACTTTGAAGAAACAGTTCGGTGGAAGCACAAAAATCAGTTGATGAGGAAGAAACCTTGAGAAGAAACCAGCCGCATCCTCATCACCAAAGGTGCTGTTCGGTGACAGGTGCTGAAAAGCAGAACTGTTTTTGCAACCTGTGGTCCTGAGCCGTTGTAGCAGACTTCTTCTTCTCTCGGCTGCTCCCATTAGGGGTTCTCCCACAGTAGATCATACATCTCCATACCCCCCTGTCCTCTACATCTTCCTCTTTCAACTCAACCACCTGTAGTCTTCCCTCACCACATCCATAAAGCTCCAACTTGGACTTCCTCTTTTCCTTCTTTCTGGCAGCTCCATCCTCAGCATTCTCCTACTGATATACCCCATGTTCCACCTCTGCACATGTCCAAACCATCTCAATCACACCTCCATTACCTTGTCTCCAAAATGTCCTACATGCGCTGTCCCTCTAATAAACTCATTTCTAATCCTGTCCATCGTCGTCACTCCCAACAAAAACCTCTGAGCCGTTGTAGAAGACTATTGATATTAATTCCAGTCCAAATTCATCCTTCTTGAGTTGCTCAGAAACTTCATGGATCTTTAGGCTGTGGAACCACCTCCAGCTGCACAAACGCATCACACCCAGCATTCTCAGGATCCTCAGCAGCCCTGACCAGGATTAAGTCTCAAGAAAGTGCCAATAATTTGGTTTTACACCTCAGAGTAAAAAAAGGCGTTGGAGCCTGTCTTTACATCGACCAGGAGGTATTCATTGCACTTTGCGACCTCTTAAAGACGATCCCTGATCCCTGAGGCCGTTTTAGAAATTGATCGTCGGAAAGGTTGGAAATCTATTTCGATCCTCTCGCTACGGAATTTCCTGTTACGGAGATCTTTTTGTAAATATTTGGCCCTGTAAACGTCGCCCTCTCAAAAACCAGCCTCTTTTCCAACAGATCGAGTCACCGGTGAGAAATCCTGTTGAAATTTTTTCCGAATGCCGAACACAATTTTTTTATTCCCCCAACCCCCCCCCCAACCCCTCCACAGCTTGAAGTCATTATTGAGGACTGATTTGTTCATTTATAAAGTCACTAAAGCGGGAAGCAGCACTACTGAATAAATCACACGCACTTCAAAAGTGTGTTTGGAGCAGACAAGGGTGATTTTGGGTATTTAAAATAAAAAAAAATACAAAAACGAGGCTCGAGTCACTGGCGCGTTTTCACATTCTTTCACACTGCAGTGATGTGAAAAACAGCACGGCGACAGGAGCAGGAGAACTGTGCTGTGTGTGTGTGTGTGTGTGTGTGTGTGTGTGTGTGTGTGTGTGTGTGTGCGTGTGTGTGTGTGTGTGTGTGTGTTTACACTATTTCACAGTGAAGTGAAGAGCAGACGCTGATGTCCTCCACTCCTCTCGTCAGCTGTGATTAATCTCAGAGCACATACTTCACGCTGCAACCACAGTGACCGAGTGTGAAGATGTGATTCGGATTCTGAGCTATGTATAAGTGTGTGTGTGTGTGTGTGTGTGTGTGTGTGTGTGTGTGTGTGTGTGTGTGTGTGTTCTCTCTCTCTCTTTCTTAGTTCCTTGTCGGATGTTCTGTCATCCATCCAGCCCTGATTATTTGTGTGTGTGTGTGTTTGATAAAGCTTATTCGATGATATCATGCATCTACAAAGGCCACAAAGGACTAATGATCTACCCTTAACAAACGGCACTTGCCAAAAAACTCCCACAATGCACCAGGCCTGAGTGGGGACGGCCATAGTTAGGATGTCATTGCATTCGAAATATTATAATACATTATAATTACCTTTATACGGTGTCTTCTCATAATGCACTATGCTATATTGGGGCTTGGTGTCCCAAACGTATTGGGACACCCGGCTTTTCCACCTACATGGAGCACAAAGTTGGAGGCACACAACTGTATCTTTGGATGCGGTAGGAGATCTAACCTGCTCCAGCATCACAATGCCCCTGTGTTCAAAGCCAGCTCCATGGAGATACATGGGTGGAATCTCCTGCTATGGGAAACTTAACACTATTTAAGATGAATGACACTCAAAAATCGAGCGGAACATCGTTCCAGAAGAGTGGAGCTCATTATGAGTGCAAATGTGGAATTAGGATGTTCAAAAAGAAGCACGCACAACTCTTCAGGGTCAGGCGTCCGCAAACTTTTGGCTGTATAGTGTATAATGAATTGGGTTGAAGATTCACAGTGTAGAAATATTGGTAAAGAATTATTTCACACAACAATAACATCTATAATATATAAGTGCTGTCCAGTCCATCTAAGTGCTGTTCCTTTTCTTCTCCCAACTGTTACCACAAATCCGGAGGTACACAATTGTACAGGACGTCTTTGGATGCGTTATTATAAAATTTTGTGTTCACTTCAACTTGGAAACCCAAAACCTGGCTTACATGGGTTGGAGTGAAAGATCTCCTGCTATACAGCTATTAAACACCTTTGGATAGAACATGAACACTGACTGTACCCCAGGCCTCCTCACCTCACCTACATCCGTACCTGACTTTACTGACACCCTTGTGGCTGAGGAACACAAGTGTCCAAAATCTAGTGGAACATCTTTCCAGACAAGTGGAGAGAGTTATAAGAGCAAATTGGGACTAAATGTGGACTGTGATGCTTAAATAGCACGTACCACACTGTCTGCAAACTTTTGGCAGTGTAGTATATACAGTGAGGAAAATAAGTATTTGAACACCCTGCTATTTTGCAAGTTCTCCCACTTAGAAATCATGGAGGGTCTGAAATTGTCATCGTAGGTGCATGTCCACTGTGAGAGACATAATCTAAAAACCAAAATCCAGAAATCACAATATATGATTTTTAAACTATTTATTTGTATGATATAGCTGCAAATAAGTATTTGAACACCTGAGAAAGTCAATGTTAATATTTGGTACAGTAGCCTTTGTTTGCAATTACAGAGGTCAAACGTTTCCTGTAGTTTTTCACCAGGTTTGCACACACTGCAGGAGGGATTTTGGCCCACTCCTCCACACAGATCTTCTCTAGATCAGTCAGGTTTCTGGCCTGTCGCTGAGAAACACGGAGTTTAAGCTCCCTGCAAAGATTCTCTATTGGGTTTAGGTCTGGAGACTGGCTAGGCCACGCCAGAACCTTGATATGCTTCTTACAGAGCCACTCCTTGGTTATCTTGGCTGTGTGCTTCGGGTCATTGTCATGTTGGAAGACCAGGCCTCGACCCATCTTCAATGCTCTAACTGAGGGAAGGAGATTGTTCCCCAAAATCTCGCAATACACGGCCCCGGTCATCCTCTCCTTAATACAGTGCAGTCGCCCTGTCCCATGTGCAGAAAAACACCCCCAAAGCATGATGCTACCACCCCCATGCTTCACAGTAGGGATGGTGTTCTTGGGATGGTACTCATCATTCTTCTTCCTCCAAACACGTTTAGTGGAATTATGACCCAAAAGTTCTATTTTGGTCTCATCTGACCACATGACTTTCTCCCATGACTCCTCTGGATCATCCAAATGGTCATTGGCAAACTTAAGACGTGCCTGGACATGTGCTGGTTTAAGCAGGGGAACCTTCCGTGCCATGCATGATTTCAAACCATGACGTCTTAGTGTATTACCAACAGTAACCTTGGAAACGGTGGTCCCAGCTCTTTTCAGGTCATTGACCAGCTCCTCCCGTGTAGTTCTGGGCTGATTTCTCACCTTTTTTCACCAAGCTGCTTGGCAATTTCCCCGTAGCCCCTTTCCAGCCTTGTGGAGGTGTACAATTTTGTCTCTAGGGTCTTTGGACAGCTCTTTGGTCTTGGCCATGTTAGTAGTTGGATTCTTACTGATTGTATGGGGTGGACAGGTGTCTTTATGCAGCTAACGACAGGTGCATCTAATTTAGGATAATAAATGTAGTGGAGGTGGAGATTTTAAAGGCAGACTAACAGGTCTTTGAGGGTCAGAATTCTAGCTGATAGACAGGTGTTCAAATACTTATTTGCAGCTGTATCATACAAATAAATAGTTTAAAAATCATATATTGTGATTTCTGGATTTTTTTTTAGATTATGTCTCTCACAGTAGACATGCACCTACGATGACAATTTTAGACCCCTCCATGATTTCTAAGTGGGAGAACTTGCAAAATAGCAGCGTGTTCAAATACTTATTTTCCTCACTGTATACAGTATATATATATATATACATATAAATCAACATTGAGATAAGTTTCTAAAAGCATCACCTGCTTCATTAGGTCTTCAGCAAAGTGAGGAGACTTGTTCTTGAGCAGCGTGGTCACATCTCTGTACACTTCACTCTTTCTGTCGAAAGCGTTCTCGTGTCTCCCATGACCGATGCCCTGGAAAAAAAAATAGGACATGAGGTCAATGAGAAGAAATGTGCAGTTTTTCCGGAGAACCTCATTACAGAGCCATGATGGAGATCATTATCGATGTCGTAGAGGGAGATCTTTGAGAGAAATAATTTTTTGGGTTTTTTTTCCAAAAAGTGTATTCAATTCACTATAATGTACTAGTTAAGCTTTATTTATATATATATATATATATACATACAGTACAGACCAAACGTTTGGACACACCTTCTCATTCAAAGAGTTTTCTTTATTTTCATGACTATGAAAATTGTAGAGTCACACTGAAGGCATCAAGGGCTATTTGACCAAGAAGGAGAGTGATGTGGTGCTGCACCAGATGACCTGGCCTCCACAGTCACCGGACCTGAACCCAATCGAGATGGTTTAGGGGTGAGCTGGACCGCAGAGTGAAGGCAAAATGGCCAACAAGTGCCAAGCATCTCTCGGGGAACTCCTTCAAGACTGTTGGAAGACCATTTCAGGTGACTACCTCTTGAAGCTCATCAAGAGAATGCCAAGAGTGTGCAAAGCAGTAATCAAAGCAAAAGGTGGCTACTTTGAAGAACCTAGAATATGACATTTTTCAGTTGTTTCACACTTTCTTGTTATGTATATAATTCCATATATAATTCCACATGTGTTAATTCATAGTTTTGATGCCTTCAGTGTGAATCTACAATTTTCATAGTCATGAAAATAAAGAAAACTCTTTGAATGAGAAGGTGTGTCCAAACTTTTGGTCTGTACCGTATATATATATATATATATATATATATATATATATATATATATATATATATATATATATATATATATATATATATAGCTATCTGCCCTCTTCCACATACATGAGCTCACAGACCGCCACGATTGGCCAGTGTTGTTGTGATTGACAGGGATGGGTGATTAGGCCCCTCCCACAAAGTGAGCATGACAAAATGTGCCAATTTGCCTTTCCGAATGAACTTGGGCCGCGCGCTCATTTTTGTGTCATGACCGTGCTGTGAAGCTAGCGTATTCCTTACCCCGTTGAGAAAGGCTCCGTCTGTGGAGCACGTGACGAAGAGCGTTCCCACGTCGCACGTCTCGATGATGAGGTAGGCGATCTCTCCGTGCACCTGTCTCCACGGGGGTGAGCGGCAGCTGTTGCTGAACTCGAAATCTGCGAAGCGAGACCAAAAAAACATACGAGATAAGCGGCGTCTCTGTTGCACGTTTATCTATAACGTGACAACCTGCATTTTTACTATGCAAATGGCCTCCTTTAGATGGTTAATGCACTGATTTGTATGTTTCGACTGCAACAAGTTGTTTAACCCTGACTGATGCAGCAAATAGCTTCTCACTTTCAGAAGAAATATCCTGTAGTCGTTGAAAAGATGTTTCTCTGTTTCAGATGGGTCAAATTATTGGCTGCATCAAGCAAAGAAAACCGCTAAGGGGATTGTTGAAACTATGAAAATTGAGTGAAAATCTGTCCAACACACTATTAAGTAATTAAATCAGAAAGAAAAAAACAATAATAGAACTCAAGGCTGTTTAATATGGAAGGTAAGACCATTTCCACATGTACAATGCTAAAAGAATTCAAGAGACTGGAGCTAATCAGATGTGTAGCCTTAAGAAAAGCACATATCGGTGCAACTAATCAGGGGAAAATAGGCAATTCGATTTGCTGGAAAGCAAAAAGTTTGAACTCTGGTGCAATGGAAAAAGGTCATGTGGTCTGACTGACCCTGTTCCAGAGTGATTGGCACATCAGGGTAAGAAGAGAAGTGAATGAAGTGATGCACCCATCATGCCTTGTGTCTACTGTACAATCCTGTGGGGGCAGTGTTATGATCCGAGGTTGCTTCAGTTGGTTTTCAAGTTTCAAGATGACGATACATCGGGTTTAAAATGTAAAAGAGTGGCTCTGGGAACATGAGACTTCATTGTCAGACATAGATTGGAAACCACAAAGTCCATGCTATAACCTGGATATAAAGTTAATGCAACTCTGAAAGGAAATATATGATGTCCATATCATTCTCTTCTCTTCCTGTCACCCCTCTCTCTCTCTCTCTCTCTCTCTCGGTTAAACATGCTCCTGAGGTTCCAGTGACCACTGTTCCTGCCCCTCTCCCCTCTGTAGATCTTCCCACTGCGTCCATGTCTGCCTCTGGATAGTGTTCTCTTCAACTGGAGGCCACTCTGTGCAGCTTGGGATGGTTTCTCATCAACACCTTGGGTGGTTCCATGAAATTCCGGATTAAGAACGGGAGCTTTAAGGATGGATTTGGACTGTAGTTAATGTCAACAGTCTCCTACACTAACTCAGGACTACAGTTTGCTTCTGATCATCATCACTGCACCCCGCAACATCGTATATCTGCTATAAATGGACATTCAGTGCAACCCAGATGAGGATGGGTTTCCTCTTGAGTCTGGTTCCTCTCAAGGTTTCTTCCTTATACCATCTCGGGGAGTTTTTCCTTCACCACAGTCGCCACCGGCTCGCTCATCAGGGACAAACTTACACTTATAAAGAACATCTTCACTTTTATTCACCACATTATCTGTGTAAAGCTGCTCTGAGACAATGTTCATTGTTAAAAGCGCTTTTTTTATTGTTAACTTGACTTTCACGAGGGAGAAAAAGAAGGTGAGGTGAGGAGGCCTGAGGTGGCACTATGATGCTGGAACAGGTTCGGGTCTTCTAGTTCAAATGAAGTGAAAATTTAATTCCAGTGAATTCAAAGAGGTCCAACACAATAGTGTGCCTCCAAGATTTTGGCAACAGTTTGGAGAAGAACCACATACAGGTTGAAGAAAAAAAAAAGAAGCCACTTTTAGCCACTTAGAGCCTTGAACACATTCTGCACTGATGATGTATTTCTGTACTATGCATAACACAGGGTGCAGAAAAAAACCTGGTGTAAAACTAAAGCGTTTCATCATGAAGCTGCGTGAAGCTGAATGACGTCGCCGTGCCCTGACGTGATTTACGAGCTGTAACGCAAAAGGCTCGTTCTACTTTCCATTCGCGTAAATCATGGAGAGATGGAGCAGTTTCTCTGACTAGAAGCTACGCTGTGAGTCCAAGCCACATCCCGATCAGGCATAACATTATGACATAACATTGTGTTGGTCCCTTTTTGCTGATAAAACAGTTTTGTCGATCATTAACATAATGAACTTCTTCAGCAGTTTGAGCTACAGGAGCTCGTCTGTTGGATCAGACCACACGGACCAGCCTTCATTCCCTACGTGCATCAATGAGCCTCGGCCGCCCACAACCCTGTCACCGGTTTACCACTGTTCCTTCCTTGGAGCACTTTTGATAGACCACCGCAGACCAGGAACATCCCACAAGAGCTGCAGTTTTGGAGATGCTCTGACCCAGTCGTCTAGACGTCCCAATTTGTCAAACTCAAATTTGTTCTTCATGCACATCGCTTTGAGGATGAAAGTTCACTTGATGCCAAATAGATATACCCCACCCACTACCAGGTGCCTCTATGAAGAGATAATCTGTGTATTTCAGCTTTATGAAGATATGCTCTTCATAGTTTGGAGTGGAAGATCTCCTGCTACTTGCAGGAAGAGCTCCTGACTTTACTAACACCCTTGTGACTGAATGAAATCTCCACTAAATCTTCACAAAAAAAAAAAAAATCTAGTGGAACGTCTTCCTGGAAAAATGGAGATTATTATAACAGGAAATGTGAAATGGGATGTTCAATAAGGTCAGGTGTCCAAAAACTTTTGTTCGCATAGTGTAGCTTTTTAACTCCAGCAAAAAAGGGGCAGCAACGAGTGTTCAGTTTCAGATCTAGATTTAGTGTAACTTTCACGCCCCGAGGCCCGACCTGTTCCGACGGTCCGCTATAAAGACGTACCGAATGGGGGGGAACAAGGATCTATCATCTATTACACGTAGAACTACCAGAGAGGTGATTTATCAGCTCGATGATCTGTCATTTGATGGTTGCTGCTGTGCTGCTCAGCAGGTTAAGTGATGTGAGTGCGTGTATGTGTGTGTGTGTGTGTGTGTGTGTGTGTGTGTGTGTGTGTGTGTATGTGTGGTAAAGTGCTCATGAGAGACTAAAAATTGGGGAAATGGGGGGGGGTTGGGGCAGAGGGCAGAGGGTCCCTGATGCGAAGCTGCCATGAAGAATGACTGATGATTTCACCCCCAAATAAATCACCCTCTCAAAACACTTGCAATACTCCAGTGTATCATCGCTGGATCGGATCCAGCATTGTCACACATGAAGATTTTACGTTGAGTGTTCAAGGTTTCAAACAATTGTGTGTGTGTGTGTGTGTGTGTGTGTGTGTGTGTGTGTGTGTGTGTGTGTGTGTGAGCTGTAATATGCCTTTTATGAATCCGAACGTGATACGTGTAAACGCGGGCATTTGAGGAGACGGAGAGAGTGTGAGAGAAACATATCTCCGAGTCTGAAATTGTCTGAGTGACAGGAAGGAAAAGATAGAGTGGAGGAGACAGAGGAGAGAGAGAGAGAGAGAGAAAGAGAGGGAGCGAGGGGAGGATAATGCGAACCTGATGTGTAGAGCACAGATTTTAGACGTTTCTTCTCTCCGCACAAACCCTGCAGCTCTTCGACTTCACGTTTTACAGCGACGGGGCTCACCATGATGTCCCTGAGTGCACACACACACACACACACACACACACAGCAATTCAATGAGAAGAAAGTAATGTTCAAAGAGTTTCCTCTGTGTATATACACAATGCCATGAGTGTGTCTCAGAGACGTTCTGGTCGTACTCTGAGAATTGATGGACGGAGTTGCCGAGGAGCTGTGTGCCCAACTGACGCAGGATGACCTGGAGTCGGAGTTTGTCCTCGGATGAATCCTGGCCCGGTTCTGTGCCGACATCTGGCCCAAGAATTTTCAACATGGGGTCTCTGTTAGCTGCGCAAACACAAATAGAGAATGTTATGGAATTATGAAGTACAAAAGAAAAATGCAAATGCACATCTGTCACACTGATGTAGAAATGCCCAAGGTAACTGTATTCCTAACAGAAACACTTGAGGAGCCCCGTAGATTAAAGGAAATGGTAGGTAAAGAAATGACACACCAGCATGCAGTCAGAAGAAGGTCATAAACAAATGATGCTTTCAGGAGCTTTAAATGCAGCTATAAACTGTTTTATTCAGTAATATAGAAAAATAATTATCATGCAGTTCTGCTCCACTCTGAATATTCTGTATGATCTAAATCCTCTCTGGATAATTATAACAATATATATATATATATATATATATATATATATATATATATATATATATATATATATATATATACACACACACACACACACACACACAATAAAAACAAAAGTATTGGGACACCTGATCTGGGACACAAATCCTGAGGCACACAATTGTACAGGACGTCTTTAGATGCGCTATAATACAATTTTGCATTCACTTGAACTTGGAAACCCAAACCTGTTCCAGCGTGATGATGCCCCTGTGCACAAAGCAAACTCCATAAAAATCTGCTTCACATGCTTTGGAGAGAAAGATCTTGAGTGGTCTGCTATAGAGCCCTGATCTCATCCATACTGAACACCTTTGGGATGAATGTAAACGCTGACTGCACCTCACCTACATCAGTACCTGACTTTACTAACACCCTTGTGGCTGATGAACACAAATGTCCACAAGAACACTCCAAAATCTGGTTAAACAAATATAATAATAATCCTATACATGTAAATAATTCTATAAATAATAAATAAAAATATAAAAATATAATTATATTAGAAAAGTGGAGGATTGTAAGAGCAAATTAGGACTAAATGAATGCGATGTTTAAAAAGCACGTACCACACTTAAGACTGGGGGGCCGCAAACTTTTGGCAAGACAGACGGACAGACAGACAGACAGACAGACAGACAGACAGACAGACAGACAGACAGATAGATGGAACTTGAACAGTAATAAAACACATTGAAGATGTTCCACTAGATTTTGGAGTAAGCTTGTAGAGATCAATGAAGATGTTCAGTAGGGTTGAGGATCTATAGCAGGAGATCTTTCACTCCGATCCATACAAAACAGATGGAACTTTGTGAACAGGGGCAAAGGCTCTCGTATGTCCCAATACTTTTGGAATATATATATTTATATATTCCTGAAATCATGGAATAAAAGTGTCTAGACGTACCCTCTAGACAAGCCTCTGCCTCCTTGAATTTTCTATCATCAGAAAGCACCAGGAGCTTGGAGAGCTGGCTGAAGCTGCGCACAGAGATGTGAGGAGGAGTCATGTGGAGGAGCGGACGTCCATCAGCGTCAGTTTCCTGGGACTCCACAGATGTGTCACTGAGAAGCAGGAAGGAGATGGTGAATAAACCCAGTAGGTTATATAGTATATATGAGCAAAGGTTTGTGGACACCTGACTATAAGATGCACAACATACGGTGATATACAGTATATATATGTATTAATATTAGGGCTGTCATAATTAATGCGTTCATAACGTGTACATTTTATTTTATTTCATTTCTGTTTGACAATTTTGAATAAAAAAGTAAAAGAAAGTATTACTAAAAAAGAGGAAATTAAAACCTTTAATGCAGCACACATTTATTCACGATTTCCTTTCTTTACTCAGATATAAAAAATAATAAACTCAAATATATTTAATCATTAAGTATTTGTTTTACTGATGCACCGAGTCTAAAATCAGCACCAAAATCCGCCATGATGCACACATCCGGCAATTAAAACCGTCCGTGTGGAAACAAAGCAAAAGTTGTGTTTGGTGTCCTGATGCTTTACGTCAATCAAAACAACGTCATTACTTTTAAACATTTTTAAGAGTGATTTTTACGAGCTGCTCTGTCATCTAAAAAATTTAAACAAACCTGTCTGGATCAGTGCAGAGAAAGAGAAGTAGTGGGAACTTTTGGTTTTTCAGTTCTTTTTTTAATGTGGTTAATAGACATGAACAAGTTCTTTAAAAAACATGTTTGATCTTTGAAACATATTTAGTCTTTATGCTCTATGTTGAGTTCGATTTCACTCATAATAAACATACAATCGTCTAAAACATCAATATTTGTCCATGACCATTTTGAATAGAGTATTAAACACTAACACACAGTTCTGCTCCATGCTGTACCATCTCAATCATCTGAATCATCTCTGGAGAATTACAGTATATAACTGTAAATTCACAGAATATCCTCCACATATCTATATACCATCTGTATGTACATTGTGTATAACGTTGAGTATTTCATATTATACATTTATATATGCTGTTGTATGGCAGCTTTCTGGCCCGAGTGAAGCTGCTCGGAAAGATGACGTTGCAGAAAAACACGGCAGAAAAAAATACCGTCAAAAGCCAAAAAACGACTGACTGACAGCGAGGCTGGAAATATACTGCCAGAGCCTTTATATTTCTTTATCTATATATTATATGTTTTTACTATATATATTATATATTTGCTGTACATATGTTTACAATAGTGATTGGAAGATCGGATCATTTTAGTGAATCAATTCTTTGAATCTCACTTATCAAAATGAACGAATCTTTTTTTGGAGTCGTTTATTAATTTCCTTTAATCACCTTCACACATGACAAAAAAAAACAAAAAAAACGAACGACTCGGGTTAAAAGACTCAAGAGATGAACGACTCGATTCTGTTTCCTGTTTAATGCACTGCATAGCGTCTATGGGAGTCACGTGATAAATAGTCGAGAGGGTAAAGGAATCGATTCTGTTCCTGTACATAACCTTGGGAGATTTTGTGATGCTTTGCTCACGCCCGTCCAGTAGAAAAAGAATGAATCACTCTTTGAGACGACTCGTTGTTGTGAGAACGACTCATCACTAATTTACATATTTATCTGTGCACCTGTCAGTGTGCAGAGTGCTGCTATCTATCTATCTATCTATCTATCTATCTATCTATCTATCTATCTATCTATCTATCTATCTATCTATCTATCTATCCATCCATCCATCCATCCATCCATCCATCCATCCATCCATCCATCCATCCATCCATCCATCCATCTATCTGCCATATGAACTCGTTTCTGAAACTGTGTCACAGTGTGCTGCACTTGACTGCTGATGTACTGGAGGGCATGTGGTATACACTGCCATGGGAAAGCACAGAACATTCAGACTTCACAGCAGTGTTTCAGTGCCTTCCCAAAAGCCAAAATATCCTGAGAGATGACGTACCAGAGCATCTGTGAGCTCTCTGAGACTGAAAACACACTTGTAAGTGGCTACGTCATGTTTTATAAGAGATAAGTGAGGAGTGAGGGTAAGGAATGTCTTTTGTTATACACATACATTTTATATATATATATAACTTATTTCATTATTATGTTATAAATGTTTAAATCTTTTTGGCTAAATAACTGGCATGAAGTTAAGAAGCACGTTAGTTGTGCCTTTATAATTTCTACAATTCCATGTTTTGATGTTGCACTTCATTCTAAAAAATCTTCACATCATTTTAAATCATAACCTCATGCACCATATCAATGACCCTCCACTGTGAATTGAATGTATAGGGCGCCGATACTTTTGTCTATGGGAGCACTCCGAGTGTCTGTGTTGAACCCGTACCTCACAGTGTATTCTGAGTGGAAATCTGAAGGTTGTAGACTGGTGCTCCACTGAAGAGGCTCGTAAAATGGCATGGAGGCTTCGTTTGGGTGGACGGTGCTGAACTGCTGCACGAAGTCGATGATGTGTCTCAGTAAATCTCTGTTCAGGGACGTGTCCTCCAGCACCGAGACCCCGGAGTCGTTGGGTCTGCTCCACTGAAATACCCGTTTGATAGCAGTGCCCATTTTTGCAGTGTAGAACTCTTGATGAAACTTTGAGAAGTTTAGAAAGATACACACCGTTAGCAACATGCACTGTGATTTATGACAAGGTTCTCAAAGGACTTTGAGTCTATCGATTGTACGATGATGAATATATCACTGGGAAAGTTGTTCCCTCATTAAACAGCACTGGAAGCAATAATAAAGACTCTTTATAATCCCTACAACGCATTTCAGTTAAATTCTGACCAACACATTGTCTAGACGGAGAGAAGTGAGATTTTAAATCCTCTCTAAATCAGAGATACACTCCAGACATCCGTCTGCTCTCTAAATAACACGTACAGAACTCAGACGTGTTCTACATATCGTCTTGTTGTACAGTGAAGTCGGTTCCACTTTCAGTGCAGACGGAACTGCATGGTGTTAAAGTGTGGGATGGGAGCCGTGTTGGTTCACTTTCACTTTTCAGGAATCTTCACTGGTCCAAAAAACATCTCCAAAGCATTAATCTTCCACCTCCATGTGTGAGTGTGGGGGTGAGGGAGTCTGATCACATCTTCTCTCCTGTTCTCCATCTCACACAAGTTCTTCTCTTAGAGACAAAAACGTCTCATTTGGTCACAGAACTTTCAGGTCTCATTTATTGTGAAGTTCCTACACTTTTATATCTGTGTTTATCTGTAAGTGTTGGTCATTAATTAACTGAATTTCATGGAGTTCTGGATATTAATTGATTTGCTTCTAGAGATGATTTTCTGGGTTTATATGAAATGTATTGAATTAAACTCTTATGATTCAGTTCTGTCAATTCTCTTTTATTTCTGACGTCATTCGAATAATGATGTTTACAAAAATGGTACGTTCCGTTTTAGGGGGTGAAGTTTAATAAGCGACAGTCGTGCACATGTGAAGAAATACATTTCTTTACACTAAAATGGACTCAGAAATGTGTATGATTTTGTTTTTAGTTACTTTGGTTCGGTTAAACGGTAATTCATTAAAAAATAATCACTCACACCCCTAAAAAAGAATAAACTCCATTAATTAATCAATAATTAATCAAAACCGAGACGATATGACATCTGGGGCGCTAAAAACTTTTTATTAAAAAATTTCAGAGAATAAACACGTTATTTTTTGTACTTTTTCACGTCCTTACCTGAAGAAAAACCGGCTGTAAAACTTCCTTTTTAGCGAAACAACCTCGTTCTGCTCGCGCGCACCCCGGTTACTATGACGAAGAGTCGCACGCGCGTTGCTGTTGCCAGGAGACACACAAACATTCTAAAGCCGAAAAGTGTCAAAAAGGTTCCGTGTGAGAAACGCGTTACAGAATTCGCTAAAGGGGTGGGGGTGGGGAGGTTTGAGGGTTGTAATATATAATAATAAACAATTAAACAAACAAACAAACAAATCAAATCGAATTTTATTTGTCACACATACACATCCATACAGAGTACGACATGTCTGTCCAAGATGTAATAAAGAATCTAAAATAAAAATATTAAGTAATAAAATAAATACAAATATAAAGTACAATTAAAAAGAAAAAAAAAAAACGAAAAAAAAAAAAAAAAATATATATATATATATATAAAAAAAAAAAAAATTATATATATATATATATAAAAACATATATATAATACATTATAAAGGAAAATGTACTATTAGGAGCCTTATTATACAGAAATACTTCTGCAATTAGATCATGTTATATACTTTATTATTATTATTATTATTATTATTATTATTATTATTATTATTATTATTATTTTCACACAAATTAAGAAAAGCAAACTATTTAAAAATGCTAGTTTTGAGTTTGGACTAACTCGACTGCTTGGAACACGTGTTTTAATGAACATTTTGTTCTCGTTTTTTTAGAAATGTTTTCTTATTTTAAGAAATCTTACCGAGTGGAATGATCTCACTGCACTGGCAGATCATTTGACTTGTTTCTAGTCTGAATCTTCTTAAACCATGCGTTTATTTATTCGACTCAGAAGGCTCTTTTTTGCTGGTTATACGCATAAAAAGATCTGAGCAGGACTTTATGGTGTGCTATTTAACTTTCCCTGTACATTTATTTGGTAAAAGTTTCTCGTTTCAGGGCGCAGGTTTCTCCTTCATCAGGGCAGGAAGTAAAATCAGTTGTTTTTCGGTCATTACATAACGGCTGCGAGGAGAACGTGTTTGCGCAGGACCTCGGGCTCGCTTCGGAAAAGTCGGTGACTTATTATTTCATCAGGGAAGAAAAAGATGTTTTATATTCGCTTAATCAAAACTGTCCAAGAAGATGAAATACAGGTACCACCAAATCCGTCCCAGATCGACGCATACCCTAGACAAGGCCGTGTAATTAGAGGGGAAATAGAGATGGGTTTTTTTTCTCTTTCAGATAGACGGAGAAAGAAAATAAGCAGTAGGATTAGGCTTTGATCTGGTCTTCAGCATTTCTGCATTTCTGGAGGCATGCTGCTCCAGTTCAGACCCCAAAAGCCACAGCGGTGGTTAATGCAGGCATACAACTAATGATGCAAATGTTCACCCAGAAGTAAGTGTGTGTGTGTGTGTGTGTGTGTGTGTGTGTGTGTGTGTGTGTGTGTCCCAGACTTTGAATTATGCTCATAGCCCAGACATGTTTTCATTCGACTTTGCAAAACCCCACTCTTTTATCCCTGGCTGAGTGAGCTCTGTGTAAATCAGTCCTGTTGATCTTGTTGTATGGCAGATTTCTGGCCCGAGTCGAGCTGCTCGGAAAGATGGCGTTGCGGAAAAACACGCCAGAAAAAGATACCGTCAAAAGCCAAAAAACGACCGACTGACGGCGAGGCTGGAAATCGTCACTCCTCACCCTCCGTATAGCGATTTACAGACAAATCACTCAATTTTCTTTACAACATATTCAACATACACACACACACACACACACACACACACACACACACACACACACGAGTTGGTATCATAAAGCTTCGAGATTCGCTCTGTTTACAAGAAAGTAAGTATTTATCTACGTTTCCACACTATCACCTTCAAAATAGTGCCCTTGCACAGCAATACAGCGATCTGATGTGTTCTTCTGGAACGTGTCCTGGAAGTATTCTTTTCTGCGATTCGTGCCGGATCTCCGCATCAAAACGGCGAGTTGTATCTTCATCTTAAGGAAGAGGAGGAAATCTGCAGTCTGGCGAGTCCGGTGGGAGTGGAAGTGAGATCATATGAATTGTTCATTATGCATGAGTTGAATTTTCGGGGGGTTGAAGGTCTCGTCAGGGTCTTCCTGATTTCTCGTCGTGTTCCAGCATCGTGAAGCGTGCGAGCCGCTAAAACAACTCAAACGGCTCTTTGCAGATTCGACATGTCAAACGTACGTGGGGTGAAACGTCTCTGTGCTCAGTTTCATCCAGGATTTCACGTTTCGACTTTGTTTTAACTTGCTGTCCGCGATTAAATCGCAGAATCGCATGAAAGTCCACCGCAATTTACCTGGAATTCTAACATAAAGGAGTTTATGCTGTGAAAATAAATTGTGCTGCTACCACCAGCATGCTTCATAGGCAAAATTACAGTACAGCAAGATTTCTCTTTCCTCAGGAAATAATCAGCAGTGATGTTTAAGGTCAAAACCCACCTTCCAGACGTTCCTTCTTTAAAATAAGCGTATTGATGCTTGACCAGCGTAACGAGAACCATCTCAGAGATGCATATCAAGACCTTGACGATTGAGAGAGTGATGAACGTCGCACTGCAGACAGAAAGAAAGGTGCTTTTTATTTGTCACAGCTACACTACAGCAAAGTGAAATCCTTTCTTCACATATCCCAGCAATTTTAGCAAGCGCCCTTAAAGCTCTGAGGGCCCATGAGTGGCAGCTTGGCGATACAAGGGCTCGACCCGCCACCATAATGGGCCCCTGGAGCAGAAATGGGTGAGGGTCTTACCCCAAGGGTGGCATCTTGGTAGTGCTGGGACTTGAACCCTCGACCTTCCGATCAGTAACCCAGAAACTTAGAACCCAGAAACTGAGCTACCACCTCCCCTCATTGTGCATATCCCAGCTTGTCTGGAATCTGGGGTCAGAGCACAGGGGCAGCCATGTTTCAGACCCCCGGAGTACTGAGGGTTAAGTGCCTTGCTCAAGGGCCCCAGGAGTGGCAGCTTGGTGCTACAAGGGTTTAAACCCCCGACCTTCTGGTCAGTAACCTAGAACCTTAACCACTGAGCCTCCATCTCCGAAGGGGTCGAGACAGACAGACATCATTTGCAGTACTGTTTGTCGCTGTGATCTTGTGGACCAGAGTTTCCTCCAACCATCAGGTTGTGGTCAGAAGCACCTGTTTGCTCTCCTCCATCCTTCATCCAAGGATTCTGGAATGTTTGCTGATTTTGCAGTGTGGTGTAGAAGCATTACAACACACCCTTTTCTGCGGTAAAGCACGAAGGCCATGATTGCGTCCGTCAGCAGTCATCTCCAAACAGCCCATTAACGAGGAAGTAAACCAGCAGGGAGTGATGAAGACAAAGCGATGGTGAACATGATGAAAATCGATGGTAACATACACCTGCAAAGCTCGTCACAGGCTCATTCAAACCCAGAGTGCATCAGAGTGATTTCAAACAAAGGTTTATCACATAAAGAGACACGAGGTCCTGCATATTTCTGTGTTTAATAAAGGACTCACAGCTGCAGAAGTCTGCATGTTCCTCCATGTTCCTCCACACACATGCTTACGAGACAGACAGAGTATGATTTATTCACTAGAACAAGATCCTCGACGACCTCATGATCTCTTACAGCTGTCTCGGGTTCTCTCTTTTAATCAGGGGTAAAAACGGGATTTCCTGAGATGGAGGGATGTTTTTTGAGGGTGAAAAGGTAGAAAACAACTACATTCACAATGTTTTAAAAGGAAATGAGACAATTTCTAGTAAAAAATTCTTTTTTTTACATAATAGTATTAAAAAATATATTCTTTCCTTCCATGTGGAAGAAATTTTATTTAGAGAAATATACAGGGGAAACATTAATCATGTGACCAAAGCGGCTGGGAGTGGGTCATGTGATCTCGTAAAAAATGTATTATTCATTATTACACTACAAAATAAACCACCAATAATTTTCAGTCATTATATATATATATATATATATATATATATAAGAGACAGAATCATTGATTGAAATAATTAATCAATAATGAAAAACTTTCTCCTATTTATTATTATATCTTAATAAAACTTTATGCCAAATTTAGAAGTAGACATTTTTTCTAAAAATTTACTACATTTTTATAATAATATTTGATCAAGCTCAACCTGGCTAATGCTCCTGATAACAACAATTAGCCAGAAGTTAGCTAAGGTACTAGCACTCTAATTGCATACACTAGTTATAATTATAAATATATCATATATCAAAATATATATAAAACAAAAATATATAAATTATTACTAGCTGGCTTTGGTTCCACAGTATTCTACAGTATAATAGTTAGCTTAATGTCAGCTAGTTTGCTAGCAGACCATTAGTCTGGTTTTCACACACACACACACACACACACACACACACACACACACACACACACACACACACACACACAGAGAGAGACAAATCACATTATATAATACTATTAAAATTAGCATTACAACAAACATGAAGAGTTATCAAGCTAATTATAGTAGGTATATAAGGTAATTAGCTACACTCCTGAGATGGCCTAGTGTAGCTAATGCTGCTAATCATGAATGTGTGAATTCTGGTACAAATAAAATGATCGCAGTGTTTCACTCGAGAGCTCGTAAAATCGGTAATTCTGTCTTTTGATTAGGAGAAGCAAAACAAAAAACGTCCCCCTCATGCTACTTGGGAAGTCATAAAGTTGTTCTCGATGTAGGACGACTGCGAAACAAAAACTCGCAACATGAACAGGAATTCAACGATCACCTCGGAACTCAAATATAATATTATACTATTATTACCTCCTTCAACCTGTCCATCACCACTGCAAACAGGAAAGGGCTCAGAGCCGATCCTTGATGCAGTCCAACCTCCACCTTGAACCAGTCTGTTGTTCCTACTGCACACTTCACTGCCGTCACACTGTCCTCATACATGTCCTGCACCACCCTCACATACTTCTCTGACACACCAGACTTCCTCATACAATACGTCAGCTTCTCTCTCTCCACCCTGTCGTACGCTTTCTCTAAATCCACAAACACACAATGCAACTCCTTCTGACCTTCTCTATACTTCTCCATCAACATTCTCAAAGCAAATAAGGCATCTGTGGTGCTCTTCCTCGGCATAAAACCATACTGTTGCTCACAGACGGTCACCTCTTCTCTCAGCCTGGCTTCCACTACTCTTTCCCATAACTTCATGATGTGACTGATCAACTTAATTCCCCTGTAGTTACTGCAGGTCTGCACATCTCCCTTATTCTTAAAGATCGGTACCAGCACACTCCTTCTCCGTTCCTCAGGCATCTTCTCACCTTCCAGAATCCTGTTAAACAATCTGGTTAAAAACTCCACTGCATCTCTCCTAAACATCTCCATGCTTCTACCGGTATGTCATCTGGTCCAACCGAATTTCCAGTCATCATCATCTTAATCGCTGCTCTCACTTCCTCCTTACTAATCCTATCCACTTCCTGCTTCACCATCTCCACATCATCCAACCTTCTCTCTCTCTCATTTTCCTCATTCATCAGCTGCTCAAAAAACTCCCTCCACCTTCTCAACACACTCTCCTCACTAGTCAACACATTTCCCTCTCCATCCTTTATTGCTCTAACTTGCAGCACATCCTTCCCAGCTCAGTTCCTCTGCCTGGACAATCACTACAAAATCCTCTTCTCCTTCCTCAGTGTCCAACTTCTCCTACAGCTCCTCGTATGCCTTTCCTTGGTTTTCGCCACATCCCTCTTCACCTGCTGCCACATCTCCTTGTTCTCCTGCCTACTTTTCTCATCACTCTGTCAATCCCAATTCTGTTTCTCCAACCTCTTTTCTCCTTATGCTCTCCTGCACATCCTCATTCCACCACCACGTCTCTTTGTCTTCATTTCTATTTCCAGATGTCACACCAAGAACCTTTCTATCGGTAAATACCTTTCTACAGTAGTTTCCCAATCATCCAGCACCTCTTCACCACCACCGAGCTCCTGTCTGACCTCTTCCCTGAACCTCACACTACACTCTTTCTCCTTCAGTTTCCACCATCTTATTCTTCTTTCAGTCCTCACTCTCCTTCTCTTCTTCTTCACCTCCGAAACCATCCTACATACCACCATCCGATGCTGTCTAGCTACACTGTCCCCCACCAACACCTTACAGTCTCCAATCTCCTTCAGGTTGCATCTCCTGCATAGAACATAGTCCACCTGTGTGCACCTTCCTCCACTCTTATACGTCACCCTATGATCCTCCTTCTTCTTAAAATACATGTTCACCACTGCCATTTCCATCCTTTTAGCAAAATCTATCACCATCTGTCCTTCCACATTCCTCTACTGAAGACCATACTTACCATCACCCCCTACATGCTCAATACAATCTGCCCCAATCACCAGTCTTTCATTCCTAGGTTCACCTTCTACCACTTCATCCAACTCACTCCAGAATCTTTCCTTCTCCTCCATCTCACAGCCGACTTGTGGAGCATAGGCACTGATGACATTCATCATCACTTTTTCAACTTCCAGCTTCACGTTAATCACGTTAATCAGAAACTCTCTTCACCTCCACTACACTCTTACTGTACTCTTCCTTCAGAATCACCCCTACACCATTTCTCTTTCCATCCACACCATGATAGAACAGTTTAAACCCACCTCCAATGTTCCTAGTCTTACTCTCTTTCTGCTTGGTCTCCTGAACACACAGCATATCTACCTTTCTCCTCTCCATCATATCAGCTCCCTCTCTCCCTTTACCAGTCAGAGTACCAACATTTAAAGTACCAACCCGAACCTCCTCTCTCCCCCACTTCTCCTTTCCCTGCCGTCTCTGTAGACGTCTTCCTTCTCTCCTTCTCCTCCACTCTCCTCCACTCTCCTACACTTCTCCTTTCCCTGCTGTCTTTGTTTTTCCCCCAAACTGGTAAACTGTTGTATTAGACGTCTGGATGGTGTAGCATGAGATTTTTCCTTCACTTGAACTAGGAGACCAAAACCTGATCCACGGTGCACAAAATCAGCTCCATGCTTTACACAGGTTAAAGTGGAAGATCTCCTGCTATAGCGCTCCGACCAACTGAACACCTTTGGGATTAATGTAAATGCTGACTGCACCCCAGACCTCCTCAGCTCACCTACATCAGGACCTAAAACCCTTTTAGCTAAATGAATGTCACACTAATCATCACAAAATCTAGTTTTATGTGTAAAACACATCATAACCCCAGGATTAATGCCAGCTAAATCACTTGTGTGTAACAAAACACACTTATATATTTATTCCCCTAAGTGTGATCCTAAAAAAAATTTCTACAAAGTTCAATCAAATTCAGTTAAACTTTATAGGAAGTTGCATCTCGCCAATTAGCGTGATTTAAAAGCATTACGGCTGTGACGTACACAAAATATTGGCATTGATTATTAGCCTTTAGCATGAATTATTAGCATTAATGTCAGTTCCTAAAGCTGTACCTCGACTCGTTCGAAAATCACAGGCAATAAACACTCAAATACACGGAATCCTGTGTTATATATTTGTTTTGAAGTCTTTCAGAAGGCTTTATTGATTCACAGAAGAAGTGAGCTGTTGATTCTGGAGATTTACACCGGGGGGATGAAAAACGAGATAAAATAAGAGCTGCACCACAATTTCTCTATTTGCGCTCACTTTTAAAAAAAATAACAGCCATAACTTTCACGTCCACGTGCACTAACATCAACAATGCCAGAGCCAGAGCCAGATTTCAGAACGATCATCCACCACTAAACACAAATCACCAGCCGTCTGTTCGCGATGGAGCCTCGCTATAAACCCGAGGCAATAAAGTCAATTATTTCTGTACTAAACTTTCTCTCAGTGTTGTGAAAACAGCTGAGGATACGAGTGAAAATGTTTGCTCTGTAACACTGAGCGTCGCTGCTCAGGCCGCTCGGAGACGCCGAACCTGCAATTGTGGCTTTCGTGTTAGTGTGTGTGTGTGTGTGTGTGTGTGTGTGTTTCAAGTCACTCAGTGCCTGTTGCTTTCTTTGGAGCAGAATTCCCTCAAATACAGATGTTTAAAAAAAGAGATTTATGAAACTCTGGATTTATTGAAAACCCAATAACGGTTCCTCAGGACTGTGTATACTTTGGGTTTTTTGCAGCCTTCATTTTTCATTCCAATATCACCAAATATGGAAACAAGCTGATCTTTTAAGGGACACGTCAACAGATATCACCAGGAAATAATATTTCCAGCCATGTTTCGGGATCTAAAATGTCATCTGCTTCGTGTTTTGGTGTTTATTATTATTATTATTATTATTATTATTATTATTATTATATTAGCATAATTTTTGAAAAGAGGTAAAATTCCATAAAGTAGCGTGGGTGTGGAAGCGAGATCATGTGGCTTGTTCTCCGACGTTCATCATGCACAAGTAGCCAAACAGTTTTCTGAAGTCGAGCTCGTGGAAGGTCTTCCTGATCTCTCTTCGTCTTCCAGCGAAGCGCCTGCTGCTCAAAACACCTCGAACGACCCTTTGCATCATCGCTGTATGTCAAACGTGTGTTGCGTGAAACGGCTCTGTGGCAGATTTGCCCAGTTTCATGTATTTAACGTGCTGTCCGTGATTAGATCGCAGACGTGGTAACGCACGTGGGTCAGAATAGCACCAGTTACATCATTAGTCTCGAAACGTTTTAATGCCACCTAATAACACTGTCACGTTGTAGCGGAATACAGCAACTAGAGCACTTACTGTGAATAAATAAATAATTAATGAGCAGAGTTTTCAGGGTTTACGCACCCAGACTCTGTGTACAACAGAAGGTCATGCGTTCAAATCCCAGCCTCAAGCTGCCCCACTTACAAATGCTGGGCCCTTGAGCAAGGCCCTTACCCCTCAAATGTTCCCATGTATAAATGAGATCATAGTAAGCTGCTCTAGATTGAGGCATCTGCCGAATGCTTTTAATGTACATTTTATCAATATACATTGTCTCAAAGCAGCTGTACACAAAGTTGTATAAAAGAATGTATAAGTTTAATGGATATAAGTTATAATTGTAAGCTTGTGCCTAATGAGCGATCCAGTGGCGATTGTGGTGAAGGAAAAGCTCCCTGAGACATTGGATGGTGGTTTAAGCTGCCACTCTTGGCACCCTTGAGCAAGTCCCTTAACCCTCTGTGCTCCAGGGGCACTGTATCATGTTTCACCTCAACATTGTACTGTGCTGTAGATACACTTGACAAGTATTAAGCACTTTTCTTTCTGTCTGCAGTGCGTCAAGCTCCTGAGATGCATCTCTGGGCATACAAATGTTTTTCATTGAGCTGGTCAATCACCGATACGCTTCATTTTAAAGTCCTTGAAAGTGCATTATCACCTTAAACACCACTGTTGAACATTTTCCTGAGGAAAGAGAAAGTTTCCTGTACTGTTCTACTAATTTTTCCTATAAAGCACGGTGGTGGTAGCACCACTATTAATTCCCATATACACACACAGAAATACGGTGGTGGACCGTAAAGAAGTAAATGTAATTCGTTACTGAACTTAAGTAGCGCTTTTTTCAATCTTTAACTTTAACTTCACTACATTTCAAACCCAAATATCTTCCTTTTTATTACATTTTGTAAAATCTGTCTTTTTATTAATGAGGATAAAAACGTAACTGCTGAAACACGCAAGTCACCAATCAGGATCGAGCGCACGCTCTGTTTTACACGTGCTCTGATCGACGCTCGGTGTATCTACTGATCACCAACATACAGTTCAGCATCAGTTCAACATCAAGCATCAGTTTAACATCAAGCAGACCTCATTTTTTTAAGTAGATGTAAAGGTTTTGGGTTCATGATGATTGTAATAGAAATCAATCAGTGTTTGAGTCATTAATATCATTCTATTAATAGACCAGTGTGCTAAGAGTCACATTCGAGTCTTTACACATACACTGAGGTGATTAAGTAAAGAGTCATGTGATAAAAATGATAATATGGACATTATAGTTATAATAAATCAGTACCCTGACCGCAAAAACTTTTGTACTTTTACTTTAAAGTTTAAATGAAGCACTTTTATTTTAACTCAACTACATGGTTTCTGTACTTCGTCCAACATTGAATATATATTTTTCATTTTAAATTGTAATACATTAAAATGATGACTGCATCAGTCCCCTTGGATCAGGCCATTTTTAAAGCCTTTCTTTCTTTCTTTAGTGCAGATGTGGATACGCGCATGCACTTCTCATCTCTAATTGTCTATGGCCTTAATCCAGTCTGCACATGGCCGTATTTCTCCCACGTGGCCAGTCCTACACCCACACGTTCTGCCCTCCTGCTGATAGCCGTTGCTTCTAAGATTTCAAAGCCGCTCGAAAATGTTTGAGCTAAAACACAGATCCGAGCTCACTTTCGCTCTCTCGCCGCTCGTTCTTCCCCCCGCTCTCTCTAATTATTATTATTATTATAAAAGTGCGGCCTGGGGGGAACCGAGGAGCTCGCCTGGGTTTGGCAGCGTCTGCAGAAGTAACATATCAGGAGCTTTTTAATCCAGTTTGACTTTTGGTTTATTATTTCTGCGGGCACATCACAGGTTCCCTCTTTTCTCCGTTGCACTTCTCGTCCATTCACAGATGTGTAGAATCACGTTTATCTGACCATCATGAACTCCAGTGCTGGCAGGAGAGCCGTTGAGAACGGAGATGTCAAGAGAGAAATCCAGACTTTTGTTCCTCACTTTGTAACATGAAATCCTCAGATGAGGGATGCGCAAAACTTCTCTATATCAAAATCCTGTTGCAAGTGCGAGCAGCTGACCTTCAGAAATCATTCCTGAGATGGTTCTACAGCCTGATCATCTAAAGTGAGGAAGAGTTCTTGGAAAGGATTTTGTTATTCTTTTTCCTTATCTTTTTCTTCACAGCAGATCATCTATCTCCATACCATTCTGGCCTCAATCAAACCATCCACTGGAATGTCTTCCCTCACCACATCCATAAACCTCCTCCTCAGCCTTCCTCTTTTCCTCCTGCCAAACATGACCAAACCATCTAAATCACACCTCTCACCTCATCTCTAAAATCTCCTACCTGAACAGAACCTCTAACCAACTCATTTCTCTTAGTTCATAATCCTCATCCCTCCTGATAAAAAGCCCAACATCTTCAATGCAATCATCTTCACCTCCAGTGCCGTCTTTTTGACTGAAGATTTCCACAGAACCTGAAGACCCGAGTGGTTCCATCTTTCTCCAGCTGTATGCTTTGACTGATTTTGCTTTCAAGGGCAAAGAATTTCTCAGCTGTACCACCAAAGTTCTCTCCAAGTGGGAATGTTTAAGTACAATCTAACATGGTTCAGATATGGGAGCTGCTTTGATGCTTGATAAAACGCCACCATTGTGTCACAAAACATCTACAAACATACAAATACAGCAGTGGTAGGAGCAAAAGATGAGCACAACTGCAAATCCAGAGAAGAAATCTTCATATTTCCTAAAGCTCACTTTAAAGAGCATGTCCAATAAAGAGAAGAACCATGGGCAGTCTTCTTCTGGAAGCACCTGGGTTTCCCAGTGGACTTGCTGGAGATGGAGAGTAAAGTTTGAGCATCTCTGATGCCGCTGTAACCCAGAGCGGGATAAGCATCAGAAAACAAATGGCTGGATGAATGGATAATATGAAAACCTGGATTCATTAAATCGCAGGTCGAGAGGGTCATCAAATGACTGCATGCTTGAGGTGTGTCAAGAAACTGGAGCCTGAAAATTGAGAAAACCAGGTATTGCTCATCTTCTGGGAAACAGGATGGATGGATAGATAGATGGACAGACAGATTGGTGGACAGATATACAGGTCACTTTATTGAAACATGTTGATGTGTATCAGTTATATATGAGTCACATAAGTGTTGGGCAGTGAATAAGTGGAAGAAACATCTGTGGGGTCCAAATGGGACGTTTTTGTGTCTACCAGAAGAACTTGTGTGAGATGGAGAACAGGAGAGAAGATGTGATCAGACTCCCTCACCCCCACACTCACACATGGAGGTGGAAGATTAATGGTTTGGAGATGTTTTGGAGCAGTGAAGATTCCTGAAAAGTGAAAGTGAACCAACACGGCTCCCATCCCACACTTTAACACCATGCAGTTCCGTCTGCACTGAAAGTGGAACCGACTTCACTGTACAACAAGACGATATGTAGAACACGTCTGAGTTCTGTACGTGTTATTTAGAGAGCAGACGGACGTCTGGAGTGATATTTATCATGGAACCACCTGCCCAGACACCACACCTCAATCCTTCTGAACTGCTCTGAGATGAAGAAGAGTCTCCCACTAGTGAAGAACATCTTTTGTCAAGTTTTACAAGAGGCACAGCAAAATATTTCAGCTGAATGTTTGGGAAAATGAACTGTCCAGATGCTGAGAGTGTGTAAAGCTGGAATTCATGCTAAGAGAGGATTTTTTACTGAAAATAAAGTGGAACATCTGGACATTTATAGATTTGCTTGGTCAAAGGTTTTTGCATAGAAACACAAGGAAAATTTCAGCTACATCTTCTACAGCTTCAGCTACAATTTAAGCTTAATATTTTACCCATTCTCACGTTTGACGATGAGTTGCTAGGCAACAAGGACACTAACGCTGGTATCTAGTTATCCAGCTATATGATTAGATACACTGTAAAGGTAAAAGTAGACTACGAGAACAACACGGTTCTCAGAGCGTGCACTAGACATCGCTAAAACCCTGAGGTAAATTTCACAGTGTATGTTCACCATCAATCGCTAACCCTGTTTTGAAACCTCTGCAGATTTCAGGCTAGCAAAAAAAACAAAAAAAGTCGAAACGGTGTGTCAGAGCTAATTAAGTCCGTCAGATATGTCAGGAAAACGTCGTGTAAACACGTGAACACATACAACACGATTTTCTTTTTCCTTGATTATGTTATGGCAGAGGCCGAGGCGCGACTCCTGCGAAAACATGCCGCGGCTAATTTCGAGCGAGTCGTGGGTTTTGTCAAGTTAAAAGAAAAAAAAAAGGAAAAACGCGTTTATATCAGAATGCTAGCTTCGCGAGATCACTCTCGGCTCGCAGACGGTGTGTCACTGTTTCCTACGTCGTGTTACAATCTTGAGCATGCACAGCCACAGCTAGCTAACAGTGTAGTGTGTGTGTGTGTGTGTGTGTGTGTGTGTGTGTGTGTGTGTGTGTGTTGCTCCAGTGAGTCTTACTGTGGATTTCGGTATTTAAAAACAAATCGAGGATACATTTCTATTTTTCATAAAAGTATAAAAACATTATGAAATGTAGGAGGAAATTCACTTATCGCTAACAGCTTACACCGGACACACACACACACACACACACACACACACACACACTACAAAAAAAGAACTAGTGTTTGCACGTTTGACCTCCTCACCACGTGTAGTAGACCTCGTCTCAGCCGTGTTAGCCGCGTGTGCATTAGTGCGTGTGTGTGTGTGTGTGTGTGTGTGTGTGTGTGTGTGTGTTGTTCTGGCTAGGTAATTAGCATTGCTCCACTGAGAGCAGTGAAGGAAAGTTTAAGAAAACAGGAAGCGTGTGTGTAGACGTTAGCAGGAGGTTAGCCGGACGTTCACTGCAGAAACCCTTGTGATTAGTTTTTTTAAACGTTCTCGACACGTTTCCTCGATGTCTCCATCATGTACATATGGTTTGTGTATATGGACATGTATGGTCAGGTGTCCACATACTTTTGACCACATAAAGTATAAAAAATATTACACAATAAGGTTTTAAATAAATCCTTTTTTTCCCCTTTTTTTCTAAAGCACACTGCAAATGTTGCCATGAAAATTTCTAATATTATTATTAAATTTTATTATTATTATCATTATATTTGTAGTGATTGTCCAGGCAGAGAAACCGAGCTGGGAAGGATGTACTGCAAGTTAGAGCAATAAAGGACGGTGATGGAAATGTGTTGACTAGTGAGGAGAGTGTGTTGAGAAGGTGGAGGGAGTATTTTGAGCAGCTGATGAATGAGGAAAATGAGAGAGAGAGAAGGTTGAATGGTGTGGAGATGTAAAGCAGGATGTAGATAGGATTAGTAAGGAGGAAGTGAGAGCAGCGATTAAGATGATAAAGAGTGGAAAGTCTGTTGGACCAGATGACATACCTGTAGAAGCATGGAGATGTTTAGGAGAGACGCAGTAGAGTTTTTAACAAGTTTGTTTAACAAGATTCTGGAAGGTGAGAAGATGCCTGAGGAATGGAGAAGGAGTGTGCTGGTACTGATCTTTAAGCATAAAGGGAGATGTGCAGACCTGCAGTAACTACAGGGGAATAAAGTTGATCAGTCACACCATGAAGTTATGGGAAAGAGTAGTGGAAGCCAGGCTGAGAGAAGAGGTGACCATCTGTGAGCAACAGTATGGTTTCATGCCGAAAAAGAGCACCACAGACGCATTATTTGCTTTGAGAATGTTGATGGAGAAGTATAGAGAAGGTCAGAAGGAGTTACATTGTGTATTTGTGGATTTAGAGAAAGCGTACGACAGGGTGGAGAGAGGAGTTGTGGTATTGTTTGAGGAAGTCAGGTGTGTCAGAGAAGTATGTGAGGGTGGTGCAGAACATGTATGAGGACAGTGTGACAGCAGTGAAGTGTGCAGTAGGAACGACAGACTGGTTCAAGGTGGAGGTTGGACTGCATCAAGGATCGGCCCTGAGCCCTTTCCTGTTTGCAGTGGTGATTGACAGGTTGGATGACGAGGTCAGACAGGAGTCTCCGTGGACTATGATGTTTGTGGATGATATTTTCATTTGTGGTGAGAGTAGGGAGCAGGTTGAGAAGAGCCTGGAGAGGTGGAGGTACATGCTGGAGAGAAGGGGAATGAAAGTCAGTAGGAGTAAGACTGAGTACGTGTGTGAATGAGAGGGAGGGCAGTGGAGGGGTGCGGTTACAGGGAGAAGAGGTGGAGAAGGTGAAGGAGTTCAGGTACCTGGGGTCAACAGTGCAAAGTAATGGAGAGTGTGTTAGAGAAGTGAAGAAAAGAGTGCAGGCAGGGTGGAGTGGGTGGAGAAGAGTGATAGCAGGAGTGATTTGTGATAGAAGAGTATCTGTGAGAGTAAAAGGGAAAGTTTATAGGACTGTGGTGAGACCTGAGATGTTGTATGGATTAGAGACAGTGGCATTGAGTAAAAGACAGGAGGTGGAGCTGAAGGTGGCAGAGCTGAAGATGTTGAGATGTTCGTTGGGAGTGACGATGATGGACAGGATTAGAAACGAGTTTATTAGAGGGACAGCGCATATAGGACGTTTTGGAGACAAGGTGAGGGAGGTGAGATTGAGATGGTTTGGACATGTGCAGAGGAGGGACATGGGGTATATCAGTAGGAGAATGCTGAGGATGGAGCCACCAGGTAGGAGGAAAAGATGAAGACCAAGGAGGAGGTTTATGGATGTGGTGAGGGAAGACATGCAGGTAGTTGGTGTGAAAGAGGCAGATGTAGAGGACAGGGGGGTATGGAGACGGATGATCTGCTGTGGAGACCCCTAATGGGAGCAGCTGAAAGAAGAAGTAGAAGAATATTATTATTATTATTATTATTATTATTATTATTATTATTATTATTATTATATATTTTTTTCCATTTAAAATAATGATTTTGCTTTTGGTGATTTCTTTTTTTTTTAATCATGCACAATTTTACTTTTGTTTTATTTTATTTTTTGTTTGTTTTGATTAGAAAAAACTTTCATCATTGCAATTTTTTTATTTTATTTTGTTATTATTTTTTTTATATGTTTTATTTAACACAATCTTTAAAACATTGTTTAATTGATTGCATTTGGGCGGGTTGTTACAGTTTTATTTTAGAATATATATCCCTGGTTATATAGAAAAAGGAAATAAATGACAGAAGTAAAATAAAAACGAGAGCAGGTTAGAAGAGGGAAGTGTGAGGCCAGACCGCGGCTGTGGTGCAGAAGGATTGCATTCCTCAGGGGTCTCTTCAAGAGGAATATCAAACTTCAGTTCCGTGGAGACCTCTTAACCTCGACTGCTCCACCCTCCCACGCATCCACCTCCAGCTCCTCTCTGCAGAACCGATCCATCTGCTCTCCATCAGGACACAGAGCAGCCCAGTCATCTCTCCATCAGCCCAGTCCTCTCTCCATCACAGCACAGAGGAGTTTTGTCCTCTCTCCATAATGACATCACAGAGCTGCTGGATGTAAGACACATGACACTTCACCTTCCACTTGAGGATCCCCAAAGGTGCTTAATAGGGTTCAAATCTGGACACATACTTGGCCATTCCAACACCTTTATACAGTGGCTGAGAAGTGCAAAACACATTAACAAATCAGAAAACAAAATAACAAATCCGAAAACACAACGACAATTCAGACAAAGCAGAAAAAGGTAGGTAAAGTTTGTGAATGGAACACCTAACGGTCATTGGACAAGACACCTGCCATTCAAGATATACAGGAAGTACAACAGTCTGCAGCAGGAGAAAGTTGGAACGTATGTGTACAAACTGATCTTTATGCCATTATATACTGCAGCTTCAACATCACTGCAGATGAATGTCCATCAAAGTAGCGTTGAATTAATTCCATTTTCTCCTTTCTTGCCAATGTTTACTTCTGTTATTTGAAATAAAAATAGTTTAAAGTAAATGTAGAACTTTACACTTGTACGAGTTATAATATTTCATATTTCCTGTATATCTTGAATGACAGGTGTCTCGTCCAATGATCGGTAAGTTTCCATTCCCAAACTATACCTACCTTTTCCGCTTTGTCTGAATTGTCGTTGTGTTTTCGGATTTGTTATCTAGTTTTCTGATTTGTTAATGTGTTTTGCACTTGTCGGCCACCGTATCTTCACCTTCAGCTTCCTCAGCAGGGCAGTTGTCAACTTGGAGGTGTGTTTGGGTTTGGTATAATGTTGTAAAACTGCCCTTGGGCCCAGTTTCTGAAAAGAGAACATCATGACCTGCTTCAGAATGTCACAGTGCATGTTGGAATCCATGTTTCCCTCAATAAACTGCAGCTCCACCGTACCAGCAGCACTCATGCAGCCCCAGACCATGATGCTGCCACCACCATGCTTCACTGTAGGTAACAATTTTCTTGGTTCTCATGCTGGAAAACAAGAGCCAAACAAAGTTATCTAAGTCCCATCAGACATGGTTCCAGTAATCATGCTCTTGGACAGGTCGTCTTCAGCAGGCTTTCTTGTTATCTAGATTCAGAAGAGGATTCCTTCTTGGAGAACGGCCATGCAAATGGACTTGTTGCAGTGTACGGCGTACGGTCCGAGCCTTGAACATCCAGTGGTCAGTATGAGAGAATTGTACTCAAAGCACCAAATTTAACTGCTCTAATGTCTGTATGTTGAGTTCTTTTGAGAGGACAGTAAATCTGTACTGCTACACAAACTACATTGATTGAAATATATCCAAGTTTTATTTCATTATTGTGCCTTGAGAACATATAATAAAATGGTTTCTGAAATTTGAGAGGTGTTATCCTCTCACTTTTGTGGGTTAATTTTGTTGCGATGAATCACGAATTCACTCACGACAATCATGCACTTAATCGCAATTAAATAAACCTAATCACACATTTGTATCTGTTCTAATTGTACCTTAAATTAATACTTTTCTAGTTTTTAATACGTTTTAATACATGTTCATGAACAAATATTGACGCTTTATGCAAATATATGTTTATTGTTAATAAAAACCGAACTCAACATAGAGCATGAAGACTAAATATTCTTGTAAATGTTTTAAAGTAATTGTAGTGTTTTAAATGAGGTAAACCATCAGGACACCAGACGGAACCTTTGCTATGTTTCCACACGGAAGGTTTTCATTGCCGGATGTCTGCGTTATGGTGGATTTTGGTGCTTTGAAGGTTTTTTGTAACTTTTTTTTAATATATATCTGAGTAAAGAACTGACATCATGAATAAATGTGTGTTGCATTGATTTATGGGGGTTATTTTGACAACCCATCCCCCCAACCACCCACCCACCCACCCATCCACCCATCCATCCATCCATCCATCCATCCATCTATCTATCTATCTATCTATCTATCTATCTATCTATCTATCTATCTACCTATCTAAATATATATATATATATATATATATTTCACTTTGCCTAAGTGAGCCTAATGAGCTTTGGCCCAGAGAAGGCAGCAGCTTTTCTGGATCATGTTCACATATGGTTTATCCTTTGCATGATTTACCCTGAATTTGTGGATGACGTGGAAAACTGGGTTCACAGCCAATAATTCTGGAGGAGTTAATGAGCCCATGCAGTGATTTTCATTACAGAATCATTACTGTCATATTGATTTTCGGCTTTCTCCCTGGTGCAGAGAGATTTCTCCAGATTCTTTAAAACTATTGATATCATGTACTGTAAATGATGAGATATTTAAAGTCTTTGCAATTTGATGTTGAACAATTATGATATTGTCCCAAATTTGTAGACACAGTCTTTCACAGATTGGTAAAGCTCCGCCCATCTTTATGTCTGAGAGACTCTGTGTCTCTAAGATACACTATTTATACCCAATCATTTTACTGTCCTGCTTTCAAGTGAACATTGCAAAATGTTTCTCCAACTGTTTTATTTTAATACATTTTTTCCCAGACTTTTACCACAACCCAATTTTTTGAGACGTGTTGCAGCCATTAAATAAAAAAATGACCTTTTTCTTCCCTTAAAAATTGTATTTTTTCAGTTTAAACATTTTATATGTAAATAATATATGGATTTGCAAATCATTGCATTCTTTTTTACACAGTCTTCCAACCTTTTTGGAACACTGTGGTTGTGTATATACAGTACACACAGAGTCCTGTATACAGAGAAGCAGTTGTTTGATTTCGAACATGGCGGTGTTCTGGGCCAGAGCTCAGTCAGGTTCCTCAGAAAGCTTCTGTACTAAAACTATTTAAAGCTGTGAGCTCCAGCTGAGTTGCCAGATGTGTAATTATGAACTTGCCATGTAAGAGTGGTAGTTTTACTTGTGTCTTATTTGACGCAGGCCATCCGTTACCTGACTCGCGTCTGTTCTCGTACAGGTTGATTAAGTTGCTATTCGAGAAGTCCATGATGAAATGCTGTGCTCTCAGGACCTGCTTACATCACAGAAAGAAAAATAAACCCAGGTAGAATGAAGCCGGGTTTGGTTCAGGACAGAAAAGTGAGAAAGATTGTAAAAGTGCGCTGGACTTTTCAGCCGTGACGCTCCGTCTCTGTGATCAGTGAAGAAAAGAAAAGAAGTATTCCAGCGATCTTTCTCAGAGATCTGTCCTGTCTTCTATCAGAGAGACGCTGAGGGAAAGCGGCACTAGAAAAGAGGAGGTTTCCTAGAAAACAAAAGAACTCCTTTGGCTTGTACTCCTAATTGTTCACGAGACAGACATACACACAGAGATACAAAAGGTAGACATGTAAGTATGAAAAGATTGAGACAGGAAGATAAAAAAAAACAGAAAGAAAGAAAAAAGACAAGACAGAACAGAAACTAAATTGAGAAAGGGGGAGTGAGGAAAGAGACATGCAGGATAAAGAAAGAGAGATGGAGGCATTGATGAGAGAGCCAGGCAACGAAAATGAAGGAACAGAGAAAGATAAGGAGAGACAGGTATGGAGGAGTGAGAGAGAAGTAGCAAAACAGAGAGATAAGGATAACGTTGCAGAGAGAGAGAGAGAGAGAGAGAGAGAGATAGATAGTAATAGAGAAAGAGAGATGGAGGTGAGAGAAAGAGAGAGAGAGATAGTAATAGAGATAAAGAGATGGAGGAGAGAGAGAGAGAGAGAGAGAGAGAGAGAGAGAGAGATAGTAATAGAGATAAAGAGATGGAGGAGGAGAGAGGAGAGAGAGTAATAGAGATAGAGAGATGGAGGAGGAGGGAGAGAGAGAGAGAGAGATAGATAGTAATAGAGATAAAGAGATGGAGGAGGGGGAGAGAGAGATAGATAGTAATAGAGAGAGAGAGAGAGAGAGAGAGAGAAGAGAGAGATGGAGGAGAAAGAGAGAGGAAGAGAGAGATGGAGGAGAGAGAGATCGATAGTAATAGAGATAAAGAGATGGAGGAGAGAGAGAGAGAGAGAGAAAGAGAGAGATGGAGAAAGATGGAAGGGAGAGAGAGAGAGAGAGAGAGAGAGAGTTTAGTTTAGTTCTCCTTCTGTAACAGAGCACAAATCATTCTCCAACACCACACACATTTAAACACATCCACACTGATACTTCTGTCAAAATGAGAATCTATTAAAACTCATGATTTTATCAGCCTTGTTCACATTCTTGTGTTCTCACAGTCAGTGTTCTGTGTGATCTGGTTTTTACGGATCAGGTATTTCACCATCTTCACTTGACCGAGGATAAAGTTAACCAGTTGGCACCTGAACCTGTGTTTCCTAACGTATTTAAAACCAAAAATAAAACACTGAACTGTAAAATCAACATAAAAAAACCTTAAAATGCTCCGTAAAAACACACAGAGTGACTGCAAACTGGAGCAGTGAATAAAAGCATGAAAAACTGTTTCTCTCTGTGAACAAAAAGGACAGTCAGGTGTCACATCATGGTTTAAAACAGAAATAAAAGAGTTCACAGAGATAATACCATGTAAAATCCTCCACTGGAGGTCACAGCTCTTTTTGGTAACGGTGGTTTGTACAGTGTCTCCACTCTGGTTTAATATCAGCATTAAAACCCAAAACACTTCTCCATGGGGGTCCACCTTCCCACTCAGCTTCTTCTTATTCAGAACCTTAACACACGCCCTGTAGAGCAGCTTCCACGACACTGACCCAAAGCCCATCTCCACTTCACCCCGGCACTCCAGGAGGTGGCGCTCACAACCATCGAGGTCAGGAGCGATGTTCAGCTGGGGAAATGGTTCATCCTCTGCAGGACCAGCCTCAGTGTGCTGATAGTCCATCAGATGAACAGGGCTTCTCCTAGTCCAGTTTAGCCGAGCAGGGCCTTTCTGGGCCCGGTTCGGCCGAGCAGGGTTTCTCTGGGGTGGTTATGTCCTTAGTGGACCTCTGGTCTACAGTCTGAGCTTGGGGCTCACGCTCCCTAGGCCCTAGTGCAGCAGCAGTAACGAAGCTGCAGGTAAAATATATCGCTGTGCTCATTTCCAGGAAGTAGGAATTTCCAGTTTTCTTCATTCTTCCAAATCAAGAGGTGCAAAGTTACAACCTTATGATTACATCATTCATTTTAATAGAATAAAAGAAATAAGTGACGGAGACGGAAACAGGAAGTGCAGTGTGTTAAAGTGAAGGTTTCGACTGATTGAGTGTGTGTGTGAAACCTGTGTGAAAGGGATGGCGATCTAAAAACAGCAATGGAGAAAAATGTTGCAGACAGAGAGGACGAGGGGGACACACTGGTGTGTATTATGAAATAGGAATTCCTAGTTATTTTGTGTGAAATTTACAGCCTTTCGATACAAGTGAAAAAGACACAGGAAACAGGAAACGCAGTGTGTTCTAGTGAACATTCAGACTGATTGTGTGTTAGACTTGTATAAGATGTTGGAGGGTTCAAGGCGGTGCTTTGGCTCCTGCTTCACCCTGGAAGCTCATCAAGCTCCGAGAAGGAGAAACAGACACACTGACCGCTGTCCCAATTGTCCCTGAACGTCTGCATCACATCTGAATTAGTCATCAATGTCCCCGTACACACAAAAACAGGATTTCTCAACCACTTAATTGGGGACTGGTCTGGCTGGAGAAGTCGAAAGCACAAAGTGCTCCGTATTTCATGTCCTGCTGGAGGAGAAGTCGCTTCATCATCGATACCATTCTCCAGTCAGTAAGTGAACAAACAGAGAGACACGTTAACTAAAGGGATCCGATTCATTATTTCTCTGTGCGTGGCTGCTTTTCTGTTAATTACACCGTGTGTGTGTGTGTGTGTGTGTGTGTGAATAAAAAAACACAAATATGTAGATGCTAAATGCAAAGGCATTTATCTTACAGCAAAGAAAAACGTGTAATGAAAGAAGCATGAACATGAAACCACAGTGAGGATGAAGACTGAAGATCGTTTCTGATTGAACACTGACCAGAATATAGAAAAACACTAAATGGACACCTGAGCAGAAGATTGCTTTGTGCTTCTTCTTGATCCACATCGAGTTTCCTGCATAACCTTGTTTTTACACCAACCAGCGCTGAGTTTCCTGAACGCTCTGCAGAACAGGAGATTTATTCTTATGTTCCAGCTTCGATTTGAAATAGCGATACTCGGGAACATTGAGAAAATGACCGAAAACATCTAAAATCATTTACATGATTTCTTGGGAACTGAATCGGAGGCCATTAGCTGCTGAGGAAGAAGTTTCCACACGAATAGGAGCTATGAGGTTACTGTGGAAGGTTCCACACAAGACCTGTGACTACAATTGTCATAAGCAATGGAGCCATCTTTAGTGGTAACCTCAACAATGATGGAACTGCAATGAATGGAGATCTGGTGTTGAGAACATTCCCTTTTGAGTCGAGGTTTCTTCCTCATGATGTCCAAGGGGCGTTCAAGTCAAACTGGGTCTGTGTTTATAAAAGAAAAGGACAAATTTCAAGGAGTGGGGAAGGAATTTATTTTTTACTATATTCCCCTGCTACATTTATAAACTCATCCTTGGACGGCCTGCTTCACTTCGTCATCAGGGAACAACTACAGGATCGTCAATGACGGCCATCTTTAAAACGTTTACACCCTTAAAATGTCCTACAGTGTCTGAACATCTCATCACCGTACAGCGCTTTAATTCTTCAGTAGACACCTGTGGGCTTTACACCTTAGTTCAGAACTTCATCACCACACTCTGTTCCATGCACTTACACCATTGTCGGCCATCTTGATTACCGGCCAATCAGTAAAAGGACACGCTAGCCAGAGTAGTACTGCCACGCTAGCACCTATTTTTATACCGGTTACTTTCAAAGTCCCAGTTTGACTTGAACGCCCCTCGGATATTCACAATCCATTTATTTCTGCGAAGCTGCGTTGGGACAATTAAAAAGGCTGTACACAGAAAACTGACTTGAATAAAGCAAAAGACAACAACTGAGCCAGTTCCGCGGTTTAATGGCGTATAGACTACGTACCCGTGATCAAATCGGAAGAGTTTCTCCTCCTGTAAAAGTCTCGAAAGGAAGAGAAAGGAAGACTGAAAGCAGGATTACGTTATATGGTATAAATATAAACCCATCACCCGCTTGCAGAAGCTCAGCTCTAGAAAAGTCGTCTTTTTTGCTTATAAAACCCCTGAAAATTATTCAAAATATATTACTTTTCTAGTTAAATATAAAATAAAAACGTTGGAAGAGCTTCAGGGTTGTTAAAAAAAAAAAAAATTATCCAAAATGCAGAAAAAAAAAACAGAATCCCTTCGGTGTTTATAAATTAACGTTAAAACGGGACGCTGCCCGATGCGACCGCTCGCCCCGCTGTGAAGTAAACCCACGCTTCCACAGCTGTCTCGCGTGTTTAACGACATTTGGAGTGTAATTACCGTGCTGACCAAGTACACACACAAACAAATCTAAAATTCCTTCTTTTAGTGTCACAGTAGCCTATAAAAGCGTCCGAGAGCTGGTTAAAATCCCCGCAAACCCCCCCGTTACACACAACCCTCCCCGTCACCACGTTTAGGCTAAATGATCTCGGAAAATAAATCTCGTCTAACTTCGGAAAACAACAACAACAACAACAAAAAAAACGTCCTCCACTTCGTCCTCGGTCTCTTCATGTTTAAACGTAGCGTCCCGTCTTTGCGTCCAAGACGTTCCCTCACGATTGCGTCCAGCTGACCGGAACCCAGTGCATCTCTGTTTCCACCTTCTTCAGAGCCTGGCTGAGCTCGCCGAATGCTCGCGCCAGCTCGTCGTTCACGATCACCAGGTCGAAGAGATGACCGTACTGATCCTCCATCTGCTGAGCGCTCGTGATCGTCTCCTGGAAATCTTCGTCCTGAAAAACAAACGGAAAAAAACCCAAAAACGTTTCAACTTCCTGTTTCACGGTTACTGATCACCTCATATGCCCCACTCCAAGAATCTGTAGGACAGAGAAATCTACGCTTCTTTTAGTTTATTGAAGCGCGATGAAGAAATGCGTGTTTGCAGCTGCTATTACACAATAAACAGGAACTAACGTGTGTCTTTTGAAAACCTTTACAACAAAATTAAATGCTAGTGTTTTTTAACATATACAATTATTGTTCTTGAGATTCTATAACATTAAAAACATTCTGAGTTTTTTTTCTAGAGAATGGAAAATTGAAGACTAAGGGGAGGTGGTAGCTCAGTGGTTAAGGCATTGGGCTTTGGATCAGAAGATCACAGGTTCAAATCCCACCACCAGCAAGCTGCCACTGCTGGGCCCTTGAGCAAAGCCCTAAAACCCTCCCCTGCTCAGTTGTAAGTCGCTCTGGATAAGGGCGTCTACCAAATTTCGCAAATGTAAATGTAAGATAAAGAGGCCATGACACCAACACATATAACGCATTAGTGACTTATCTGAAAAAGTCTAGAACCAGTAGACTTGAAAAGAAAAAAATCAAATATGCGAGGACCCAAAGAGTCTAGTACCAGGAGACGCGGGGGTCTAGTACCAGGAGACGCGAGGGTCTAGTACCAGTAGACACGAGAGACTAGTACCAGAAGACACGAGAGTTTAGTACCAGGAGACATGAGTCCAGTACCAGCAGATGTGAGAAATTCCAGTAGCAGCAGACCTGAGAAAGTCTAGTACCAGCAGAATGGAGACAAAAAGACTGAAACCGTCAGATAAATTATTCATTTTCCTACAATATAAAACCCAGTATGTTTTATTCAAATGTAATCCTTTAATCTAATCTGGTCTCAGGCCCTGCAGACCTTCACGTCCTCGCCGAACCTGTCAGGATCCAAACTGTTCATGAACTCCTTCGGAACGACCCATAAAAAAACCTGCTCAATAAAAGACGCTTAAAAGGCAGAAAGTGCAGTATGTCGTTGTGGCGGATATGAGAATAAACGCTGCTGGAAAATGATGAGGCTCCTCACACTTTCAACAGGCGACGCACTGAATCCGAATGCATAACGGATCAAGAAACCACGTTACACGATTAACGACCCAGACGCGTAAAAAAATAGCGTACTCCTTAAACCCTGAGCCTATACAAACATACAGCCGGGGACGATTTTTTTACGTCTTATTCCATCTCCTGGTTGATCCGAGGTGAACTTCTTAAGAGCAGCTGTCGGTCTCCATCTTGTTCTCGCTCTCTGGTCTCGTGGTTCTTGTGTGACCAGGTTTTAGTGCTAGTCCTCGAGAACATGGCAGGGTTTGAGCGGCTTTACCGATTTAGCACAGGATTTTTATTTTGATTTTTTTACTAGCCGAGGAGCCACAGATGAGTAAGAGATACGAGGTCCTGCCAAATGCATAAAGAGAGAAATAGAGAGCGATTTCAGACAAACAGGAGTTTGCCTAGCGGAGTATCAGGAAAAAACACAAAAAAACGTTAAACGGCTGTAAACTAAACCAATGGTGTGTGGCCAGGCCTGGACTGCAAACAGCTTTCATTCCTCTCCACTCAGCACCAGATCTCCACTCTCACATCCCTCTCTTTTTATATGAAAAGCAAATGATTAGTTTCATCCCCCTTTTTTTTTTCTCCCACAAAAACCCAATTTGCTTCCCATTTTTTTCATTGCCAGTTTCAGCCCAGTTATCGTCGTATGAAGGCCGCAGGACAAACTTCAGTCCGTTGTTTAAGAATCTCGAGGATTTTACAACCTGAGATGGAGGATTACACAAATCAAAGCATTTTTCACTTCTACACCTCATCAATCAATCAGAGTAGAGAAAAAAAAGAAGCTGTAGCTTCTTTTAATGTTGTATATCTCACCACACTGCACACTAAATCATCTCAGCAAGTGACATTCAGCACAAAGACATTATTTCTTCACATGTCCTATTCAGATATCTGGAGTCTGAGCGCTGGGTCGGATATGATACAGTGCACCTGAAGCAGAAAGGGTTAAGGGCCTTGCTCAAGGGCCCAACAGTGGTACCTTGGTGGTGCAGGGGCTTGAACCCCTGACCTTCCGACCCTGAGCTTTAACATAATTACCATAAACTCAATATACAATTCTTCCACCGAATAATACAATATATACAATAAACAATAATATAAAAATTATATTATATAATTAAATTCTATCTATCCATCCATCCATCCATCCATTAATCCATCCATCCATCCATCAATCAATCAATCAATCAATCCATCCATCCATCAATTAATCCATCCATCCATCCATTAATCCATCCATCTATCCATTAATCCATCCATCAATTAATCAATCAATCGATTCATTAATCCATCCATCCATCCATCCATCCATCCATCCATCCATCCATCCATCAATTAATCCATCCATTAATCAATCAATCCATCCATCCGTCCATCCATCCATCCATCCCATCAATTAATCCATCCATCCATTACTCCATCCATCCATCCATCCATCCATTAATCCATCCATCCACCCATCCATCAATCCATCCATCCATCCATCCATCAATTAATCCATCCATTAATCAATCCATCCATCCATCCATCCATTCATCCATCCATCCATCCATCCATTAATCCATCCATCAATCAATCAATCAATCAATCCATCCATTAATCCATCCATCCATCCATTAATCCATCCATCAATTAATCAATCAATCGATCCATTAATCCATCCATCCATCCATCCATCAATCCATCCATCCATCAATTAATCAATCAATCCATCCATCCATCCGTCCATCCATCCATCAATTAATCCATCCATTACTCCATCCATCCATTCATCCATCCATCCATCCATCCATCCATCCATCAATTAATCCATCCATTAATCAATCAATCCATCCATCCATCCATCAATTAATCCATCCATCAATTAATCCATCCATTAATCCATCCATCCATCAGCACCCAATTCTTCAATTTATCTATCTAAGTATTGACACCTTTCCGTCCGTCCATCAAAGTATTGGCACCCAGTTTATCCATCTATATATCCATCTATCCATCCATCTATTCATCTATCCATAAATTTTTTTTTTAAGTATTAGCACCCCATCCATCAATCTTAAAGAATTTGAGGTATATTGAGTATCTTATTGAAATGATTTGGTTACAATTTTTCCGTTGAAGAAAAACTAAATGTCAGAATACAGATGTGTAACACTGAAGGCCAGACTGTAAACATCTCCCTCAGCTTCACTCACGCCTGAGGTTTTTCCTCAATATATTTTCATCTTCCCCTCGATCTCTCTATCAGGCGCTCGATGGAAAATCGCTTGTTATATCGATTGCTATAAAGCGCACCTGCCCTCTGCATTAAAGCCGGTTAAAAAGGACAGACGTGGTTCAGCAGAAGGTTCCTGCTTTTTATATTCCCAAAGTCACTTAATCCCTGATTAGGTTTTCTTCCTCCCTGCTCTCTCTTTCTCTCTCTCTCTGTCTCTGTCTCTCGTTTCTTTTCGCCAGCTTCGCTTTGCTCCGTGTTTCTCTTTAAATTCCAGAGCGTTTACATGCCAGACCATAAAACGTCCGTGTCTCCTTAAAATAATATGTGATGATACCCGGAGCTACGTAACGCCAAAAACTCCTGAAAACAGAAATAAAAAACATGAAACACGTTGAAAAAGGTGAAAGATGAAAAACGCTATACGAGTGGTTTTGAAAGAGGGAACAATGCAGGAGAAGTCTGGCGATGGAGGAACAATGAGAGGCCTGTTTTCTCCTCTCTGACGCTCTTGCTGCTTTATGGCTCTAACAGACCGGGTGGAGGTATTTCTCTGGGAAAGAGATAGAGCGAGCGGGGGGACGGGATCGAGAACGGGACGGAGAACGCACCGACTGCAGCATCAAACAAGGTTCTTCTTTCATTCCGGCGAGAAGACGAACGTGTGCGAGATCCTCTGAGAGAACGTTCCTTTGGAGTGCTGCTGCTGCCTGAGTGTGTGTGTGTGTGTATGTGTTCACAACAGTGAAACGAGGTCACGCTGCTGTTTTATTGACAGCGTAAGCTAGTTTACTAGGCTAACACGCGAGCACGCCTCCAATAGCAGGATTTTATGTGTCGTCACCGTCTCCCATGGCAACTGGAGTTCACCTCAGGTGCAGGAGCTGCTGTCTGTGAAAGCGATCAGACTCCGTAATCGTTCACACACACACACACACACACACACACACACACACACACACACACACACCCATAAACTAGTCCTATGTGTACATAGAGTGTGAGTTCCTAATTGTGCACATCTTACACACACACACATCTCACACACACACATCTCACACACACAAATTTAATATAATAAAGAAAAGGAAATACAATTTTAAAAAACTATTTTTAGAAAAAGAAAAGATATAAATTAATAAAAAAATGTATTATTTGGAAATATATTTTTTGTTTTTGTATAATAAAATGTTAGGGTTTATTATTCCATGACTTTTGTTTTGTGTTGTATTTTGCAATTTCCTTTTTGACTGTTTTGTTTATTTATTTATTTAGTATATTAAAATGTGTTTTTTATTTCATGACGTTGTGGTTTTATTTTGTAATTTTCTTTTCATTTTATTTATTTATTTGTGTGTTTGTTCATCTATTAATAAATTCATATTAATTTACTTTCTTGTATAATGTTGTAGTCTAATTATTCATGATTTTCTGGTTGTGATTTTTTCAATTTTACTTTATTCATTTATCAATTTATGAATTAATTAATTGAATAATAAAATGTTTGGTTTTAATTATTTCATGATGATGTGGTTTTGTGTTGTATTTTGAAACGTCCTATTTGATTTTTTTGTTTTACTTATTTATTCATTTATTCATCATAAATTGATAAATATTAATTAATAAAATAATAAAAGAATAATAAAATGTTAGGTTGATTATTTCTTGATTGGGTGGTGTTTGGGTTGTATTTTGTAGTTCCTTTTTGGATTCTTGTTTCGTTGGAATTAATTAATTTATATTTTTATTTATTTTGTTCAATTTTTCTCTCTATCCATAATAAATTCATTGATATTAATTAATAAAAATAATGATAATAAAATGTTGGGGTTTGTTATTTCATGACTTTGTGGTTTCTGTGTTTGATTCTGTAATTCCTTTTTTTATTTTTATGTTTTTACTGTTATTTATTCATCCATCCATCCATCCATCCATCCATCCATCCATCCATCCATCCATTCATTATTTCCCTGATTGACACAGAAGAACGTCTCACCGTTAAGGGTCTGGACGAGTCCCTGTCTCCTTTCCCTGAGATGGTCTGAGCGTTCCTCCTGGTCTCTCTCAGACGCTCGATGGACGGAGGCTTCACGAACACCACGAAGGGCTTAAACTCGGCCGTGCGGAGGTGCTTCAGGGACTGGGAGAGAAAGAATAAAAAATAAATAAATAAAAGATTAATAACAATAATAATTATAATAATAATAATGAAAACACCATCAATCACGAGGGTGGAATGGAACCTGTCAGGGAGTCTACTGTCCGATACCATCATCAGTCACGATTACATTTACAGACATAACAGAGAGGATCATTCACACTGAGCGCTGAGCGAATGAGACACCAGGGAAAAAGAACGCTCGCTACTCTCGTCCCGAGTCGAGAAACTGAGACAGATCACAGTGCAGAGAGAGAGAGAGAGAGAGAGAGAGAGAGAGAGAAAAGCAGGATGAAGTAGAAAGCTAACAGGAACGTTGGCACAGTTTGTCCTCTTCTTTTCTCCTCTCTCTCTCTCTCTTCCTGTCTCTCGAGAGACGAGAAACAGCTCTGGACCACCGACGCTCGTGAAGCTCACTCGGACCCGGCCGGGGATTTATTTATTTATTTATTTTATGGATCACGATGAAAGGATGATGGAAACGCTAGAAAATGATCTCGTGACACTTTTGCTTTCTAAGTCACATCGTAATATCTGTCCTTAGTTCCTCTCGTCTCAGTTTATACAGCGATTAGGCAGAACATTACCACATTAGGAGCGGTGAGAAAAGTCTGGGGATTAAGGAGTCAGTAAATGTTCACATGACAAATATAGCAGAATAAAGACGTGTTCTGTTTCTTTATATTTTGGTAGGAGTGATTTTATTCTGTTTATTCTTCATATTATTTAGTAGTTTTCGTCTAAAATCAGTCGAAACACCACTTTAAAACACAAAATGCACATTCACACAATCGGGGTCGTAAACCAGTCTCCCAGAGTTCACATTTGACAGGAATTTGACTTGATAACGATGATGTAAGCTTTCAGAGGACTGGGAAAAAACAAGCAAACAAACAAAAACAAATATATACATAAGAAGCAAAGGGGCAATCGTTTGTGTTGGAAGGGTACAGGTTCATTCATTAGTTACAGTTCCTGGGACAATAGCTTTAAAACACAACTATAGAGTGTGTGATACGTGTGTTTATGTTTATATGTGACGTGTGTGTGCTCTTCGTGATGCATTCGTTTCCATGAAGGGTGCCATTACTTTTGCTTCACTTTAAACAGCTAGTAAAGTGTGTGTGTGGGTTGTTTAGTGGGATGAAGGTCAGGTAGTGGTTTGTGATGTGTACACACCGTGTGTGTGTGTGTGTGTGTGTGTGTGTGTGTGTGTGTGTGTGAGACTCACGTGAGGCTGAACATCCAGAAGACACACTTTGTTTTTGGTTAGAACTGACCGAACTGAGTCCAGACTCGTCCCGTAGTAATTTCCCTTATACTCGCCATATTCAACAAACCTGAAACACACACACACACACACACACACACACACACACACACACACACACACACACACACACACACACACAATTAAAACCAATGTTTCATGTGCAACAGAATTAAATCTGAATCTATCCATCATATACAATTGAATATAAATTAAATGTCTCCTTTATATATATATATATATATATTTCTATTCTTCTTTTTTTTTCTTTCTTTCTTGAATGCTATCCCCGTCTCTGTCCCATCATTAACCCAATCCTGTTCCTAACACCATTCTCATTTCGTCCCTGTCCCCATCTTTTTCCCCTAATGCCACCCTCATCCTGTCCCTGACCCTGTTGCTGTCCCCATGCTCAACACCATCTCCAGACTTTGTCTCCATCTTTTTCCTGTCCCTGTCTGACTCCCCAATACCATCTTCACCCCGTCCCCATCCTGACACCATCCTCATCATGTCCCTGATGCCATCGCTCTCCTGATCTCAAACACCATAACCATCCTGTCCCTTCCCCCGTCCCTGACGCCATCCCCTTTCTTGTCCCCGATGCTATTTCTATCCGTGTCCCTATCTCTGTCTGTCCCCACCCCAGACGCCAACCCCATCCTTGTTCTCAATCATGTCTCTTTTCCTCCTCGATGCTGTCCCGTCCTTGCTTCCTGCGCTGTATATAATATATATACATAATAAAATACCAACAGTCATTCCTTCTCCACCTCTCTCTCTCTCTCTCTCTCTCTCTCTCTCTTTCTAAACCCCAAAACAACAGTAAGTATTTTTAGCAGAAAGGTTAAAAGAAAGAGAGAAATAACTCTGAGACAAACGAATGTGGAAAGAATGTGTAAATGACAAAGCCGTCCGCTGTAGTGAAAGAACAGCAGGGAAATCTGCTAATGTTCACTTACTCCAGCAGGAAAGAGGGAAAAAAATCCACTCTCTATTTTCGAAAGCGAAGTGTGAGCCGCAATTGAACGTTTAATTGTGTATCTGCGCGAGCTGGAAGACGGTCTCACGTCATTAAACAAGGCAGGAGTCTATAATCGTACCCCGAGTGACCTCATTAACCTCGCTCTAAGCTTTTCCTTCAAAACAACACCATTAGAGTCGAAATTAAACAGTAGATACGATGGGGTTTATCCAAAAGTATGTGGACACCTGATGTGCATCTTCGAGTTTCTATTTGCTCCCATAAAAATCTTAATTCTTCTGAGATGATGTTCCACTGAATTTTGGAAAGATTTGTTGCTCATTCAGCAAAAAAAAGTAAAGTTAGGTACTGATGTAGGTGAGATGAGGTGAGGTGGCCTTATTTATTCATTCATTCTTCCCTTTCTTTTATTAATTCTTCCTTTCTTTTATGAATTCTTCCTTTCTTCCTTCCTTTCATCTACCCATCCATCCATCCATCCCTTTATTCATTTAATCTCCTATATTTATCTCTTTTCTCATTCAATCTCTCTCTGTCCTAATTCAATTCATTTACTTCATTCTTTCCTTCCTTCCTAAATAAAACTTGGACTGGAGACTCCTTCCATCAGTATTAAAACTTTTTCTTTAATACAAAAGACGTCACCATGTCCCCCGTTACACATCTGTTCTGAGTTGTAAAGATTTTAGTAATTTTTCACTCCTGGTTTATTTCCTTTATTTTGATGTAAATGAACAGAACGTGTCTTTACGTGACTTTTCTCCATCTGGGAGTCTGAAGTTAAACTGATAGATGGTGTGAGAGCTGGGGCCGGCTCGGTCTGGCGTGTCGTTGGTGCGAGAGCGTGCCATGGCCAAGTCCGCTTTGTTGGGTGCTAAGAAGAGGTTCTTTACTGTTAATGTGACATTTACGGTAACCGAGTGCTCCACAAAATGGGTGTTTTCTGAAAAGCTCGTGTAAAAAGCGGCGGCTGCTGAACGAGTTTAGAGTCGTGTGGTGTTTGTTGTGTTCGAGAGCGGCGTGTAGATTGCATGTCGGATCGGGCGGAGGCTGAGGCTCCGAGGTTTTCGAGGTAATTCGGGACGATGCCTTTTTTAGCCCTGGAGCAGGGTTTTCCTTGGGAATGCCGATGTTTTGGTGTGAGAACGGCGTGTTTCCCGCTGGATATCGATCGCGCTGGAAAACACACATGCACACTATATATACTTTGAGCCCTACTATGGCTTCACCACACACACACACACACACACACACACACACACACACACACACACACACACACACTCTATCCTGTCTCCTGTGGTGGAGTCTAATTCTTTGATGAGAGTCTGTGGAAACACATCCATCATCATCAGACCATCCAGAAACATCAGCTTTAGAGCCACATGACAGACAAACACACACACACACACACACACACACACACACACACACACTCACTCACTCACTCACTCACTCACTCACTCACTCACTCACTCACTCACTCACTCACTCACACACACACACACACACACACACACACACACACACACACACACACACTCACCACACACTCACTCACACACACTCACTCACACACTCACTCACACACACTCACTCACACACTCACACACTCACACACCTCACACACTCACTCACTCACTTGTTGTTATGGAGGTCGGTTTCAAACAGGTTCTTGGAGATGAAGTGATACTCCACACCGTCACTCTCCTGATTCCTCTTTGCTCGAGACGTGTCTAAGAGACAGAGAGAGAGAGAGAGAGAGAGAGAGAGAGAGAGAGAGAGAGAGAGAGAGAGAGAGAGAGAGAGAGAGAGAGAGAGAAAGATAGATTTATGAAGATAAGAGAAAAAAGAAAAGAGGAAAAGAGAGAGGAATTAAAAGGAAAAAAATGAAAGAGACAGATGAACAGCAAGAGAAAGAAAGGGAAAAGAGGGAAGAAAGAGAGAGAGAGCGAGAGACAAAAGACAGATAGAGAAAGAGAGAAACAGAGAGAGAAACATAAGATACAGGTGGAAATACAGAAAAACAGGAAGAGAAGAGAAAATGGAGAAAGAGACACACAGATAGAAAGAGGGAGAAGAAAAGAAGGGGAGAGAGAGAGAGAGAGAGAGAGAGAGAGAGAGAGAGAGATGTGGATATACAGGGAGATATAGACAAAAAATAAGAGAAAAATATAGAAAGATATACAGACAGAGAGAAAAGGAGTGAGGAAAGAAAGAGAAGGAAGAAGCAGAGGAAGAGAGAGTGAGAGAGACACTTTATATCATTTCTTCACAGAAACACACACTATAGAATCTAAATGAAGTCTTGTGCAACCCTTTATTACCCTTTATTTAATTTTGGACAGTAAAATGTAAAGTGTGTAAACAGACACTTCCTCCTTCCTCCTAATGATCAATACTTCATGTTTAAACTGACCCCTGTGTATTTCTGTATTCAGTCTCTACACAATAAAGTGTTGCTGATGCTGATAGAATACTCAGTAATCAGTGTGTAGAACTGAAGAGAAATAAAAGCCCTGTGTATTACAGGCCCGTGTCCCTGCTGAGGTTTTTACAAAGCAGTAAAGCCAACGACTCGACTCCATTAACTCAACCTCAACTCCAGTCACTCGGACTCGACTCCAGCAACTCAACTTCAACTCCAGTGACTCAGACTCAACTCCATTAACTCAACCTCAACTCCAGTGACTCAGACTCGACTCCATTAACTCAACCTCAACTCCAGTGACTCAGACTCGACTCCAGCAACTAAACCTCAACTCCAGTGACTCAGACTCGAATCCAGCAACTCGATCGCAACTCCATTAACTTAGACTCGATTCCAGCAACTCAGACTCGACTCCAGTAACTCGACCTCAACTCTGGTGACTTGGACTCGACTCCAGCAACTCGACTCCAGCAACTCGACTCCAGCAACTCGACTCCAGCAACTCGACTCCAGCGACTCGGACTCAACTCCAGTGACTCGACTTCGACTTAACTCGTGACTCGACCTCGACTCAACTCCAGTGACTCAACCTCCACTCCAGTGACTCAGACACTTGGACTAGACTCGGGCAACTTGGACTGAGGCCCAACGACTCCGACTCGGCTCCAGCAACTCGACCTCAAATCAGACTCGACTCCAGGTACTCAGACTTGACTTCAATGGCTCTGCTCCAGTGCCTCGGACACTTGGACTAGACTCCCTGGCGACTTAGACCTGGTTCTAACGACTCTGACTTGGCTCCAGCGACTCAAACTCGGCTCCAGACAGGGTCGCAGGTCACCGTGCAGAGTGTTTAACGAAAGCTGGGGAGGTCAAAGGTCACTTCATTACACTCCTCAAAATTAAGTGTTCAAGCAGCAGCTCCAAAACACACCATTCAAACTTTTACACTGTTCCAATAAGATTCATACCAGAACCTTCATTCCTCCTCTCTCTCTCTCTCTCTCAAACAGAGCAGAAGACACAGAAATAAAACATATAAATATAAAGAGGAAAATAGTAACAAAAATACAAAACCAAACAGATGAACCAAATAATCTGTTACTCTGTCTGTCTGTCTGTCTGTCTGTGTCTCTCTGCTTGTCTGTCTGTGTGTGTATGTATTTTGAACAGAAACACTTTAAGAATGAACTGGTGTACCTGAGTAGTGTGAGATCTCAGTTGGTGTAACACACACTCACACATGTGCACACACACACACACACACACACACACACACGCGCGCTCACACACACGCGCGCACACACACGCGCGCTCACACACACGCGCGCTCACACACACACGCGCGCTCACACACACACACGCGCTCACACACACACACGCGCTCACACACACACACACACGCGCTCACACACACAATTCTAGAGTGTGGATGAGGATTTAATCCCAGAGTCAGAATCAGACACATTCATTACACTTGGGCTCTTAATATGCTTTTATCAGCGCTGACACTCATCCCTTTCTCTTTTCCATTTCTGGCCACTGTTTAACACTCCTACTCCTCTGTTTTAATCCATCTCTCTCTCTCTCTCTCTCTCTCTCACTCCATCTCACTCCATCTCACTGCCTGTTTAAATACATAAATCTGAGTCTCACTCCCAACATGATGCATGTCCTGAAAGAATGTGTTCCTGGATGCTGAGAAAGGGAGAGATCGAGAGGGAAAAAAGACAGAGAGAATGAGAAAACAAGGAAGAGAAAAAGAGAAAGAAAGAGAGAGAGCGCACTGGTGATAGATCAGTATTAAAAGTAAATATTTTATTTAGGATAGGCCAAACTATTTTTTGTTCCCTCGTTCTTTGGTGTGTGTAAAAGAGAAAAGTAAGTGTGTAAGTGTGTGTGTGTGTGTGTGTAGATTTACGAGGGATGGTGACGCTGAAATGCTGTGGGTCAGAAATCAGCAACTTCCTCTTGAGTTCATTTAAACCCACACCTGTAGGACCTGCAGAGAGAGAGAGAGAGAGAGAGAGAGAGAGAGAGAGAGAGAGAGAAAAGAGATTTCCAGAATTTTATTGATCATTAGTCTCCTCACACACACTAATTATCTGAACAAAGAAGACACACAATAGTGATCCTTTACCTTTCTCTCTGTCCTTTACTTCTCTTCCCCCTTTCAATACTTCTACTCCCTTTTTTTTTACCTTCTCCCTGTTAATCTCTATTCGCTTTCTTTCCTCCCTTTCTTTCTCTCTTTTCCTATTCATTCTGCTTCACCCCTTCAACGACTTAATTCCCTTCTTTCTCAATCTATTCCTTCCTTTACATCCATTCATCCATCCTTGTCTGTCTATATCTTTCCTTCCTTCCCTTCCATCCATCTTTCCCTGTTTATATCTTTCTTTTATCCTTTCATTCCTTCCTTTTCATTCACACACTCATCCATCCATCCACCCTCCATCCCATGTCTGTGTATAGATTTCATTCTTCCTTTCCTTCCCTCCTTTCCATTTATACTCCCTTGATTAATATCTTTCCTTCCCTTTATCCATCCATCTATCCATCCATCCATCCATCTATCTATCCCTTCATTGTGAATATCTTTCTTTCCTCCTTTCCTTTTTATTTATCTGTCTGTGAATATACCATTCCATCCATCCATCTTTGTCTGTGCATATCTTTCCATCCTTCTTTTTGTCTTTCCATCTCTCTATCTATTTCTCTCTTAGACACACATCCTCTCTATCAGGATGCAGAAGTGCTCAAGGTCCTGTAGATCAACTCTGTGTGTGTGTGTGTGTGTGTGTGTGTGTGTGTGTGTGTGTGTGTGTGTGTGTATTAATCTCTTAATGGGCTCAGCAGACACCCAGTCAGCCTGAACACTTCCAGAATATACACTGTGACAAAGGTATTGGGACACTCGACTGATCCTGTGCACAAATTCAGCTCCATGAAGATCTGCTTTCCATGGGTTTGGAGTGGAAGATCTCCTCACTTCCTCACCTACCATCAGGAAATACTAACTAGCTGAATCGCAAACAAATCACCACAGAAATCTAGAGGAACATCTTCCCAGAAGAGTGGAAGTTATTAGTGGAGTTAATGAGGAGTAAATGTGGATGGTGAACGCTGCAGCAGCAGTAAAACTGTCAGAGTCGATCAGGTCTCTCATTAGCAGCAGACGTTCTTTAACACACACACACACACACACACACACACACACACACACACACACACACACAGTTAGGTCATAGACCGTCTGGTCCACAGAAAATCTCCTGTAGACCAAGATTACTGAAAGAGTTCACGCTAGGGGAGGTCTGCATAGAGGAGAACTTCCCAAGTTCCTGAGGAGCAATTATGGACTGTGCAGTCACGCGTTCCAATTCCTTCCTGTGCAGTCACGCGTTCCAATCTCTTCCTTACAAAGGTGTTCAATAGGGGTTGGAGAGCTCTACAGCAGGAGATCTTTCACTCCAACCTGTGGAAAAAGTCTTCATGGAACTGGAACAGGGACGATTGCGTGCTGCCAACTTCTTAGAAGTGCATAAGGATGGAAAAAGTCTGAATACTTTTGACCTCCCTGTTTAATCTAAGCAGGCAAGATATTTATTTATTGGGATGTTTGGTCGAAAGACGGACATTGAGGAACACAAAGGAACATTGTTAAAACCTGGAGATGGAGATGATGGAACTTGGTGTGGAAGCCTCAGAGGCTTCAGTTTTAGATAATTGAAGAAAAGACAGTTCTCAAAACAAAACAAAACAGAGCGACAACCAAGGCGAAGGAAAAGCTCGGAGTCGACACCATGTTGCACAAGAAAACCAGAAGAAAGAAAGAGAAGGAGAAAGAGAGAATGGAAGGAAAAAAGAAAAACAGGAAGTTATTCAAACTAATGGATCAGAATTCAAAAATAATGTCTGCATGCGGAATGAATGAAAGAGCGAAACAAAGAAATACATTCATTACGAAAATAAAACGAGAAAGAACGACAGGATGGAGAAAGTCAGAAAGACAGGAACAATAATAGAGCAAAAAAAAAAAGAGAAGAAAAACAAGAGAGGACAGAAGGGGGGAGGAAAAGAAAATACGGCACAGGAAAAGTAAGAAGGTTCATCTCACGGGACAGAAAAACAGGCTGAAATAAACCCAGAGCAAACACGCGGCAGACGTGCGGACGGCGGGGTCTTTGCTTCGTCAGCGCTGAGACTGTCCATGACACTGTCCTCCGTATGATGAGAGCTAATTGAAAATATTTGCATTAGCTTGACTGCAATAGCAGAGGCCTAATTGGGGCGTCGTGACGAGAGCGCACGTACGGGCTGTGATAAAGTCCATACGCGTCGGCTAACTGAAAGGTAACGAGGCCCAGCGCGGTGTATCGCCGTGACCCGGCGCTAAAGAAAGCCTCGTATAAATCCCACAGTCACGGACAATTTTATCTGTCAGAGGGAAAACACATGGCGTGATCGACTTTCGGCTAGGAGCGTAAACGGCGAGCTTCTGTGTTACGTTATCAGTTCTACGGCATAAATGGAAGCGTGGGAGGCACGGGTTCGAATCCCAATGCTGCCAGTGGTGGTTCAGTGGTTACGGCTCTTGTGGAGCAGTTGAGGGTAATTGTAAATGCACTAAATGTACATATCATGGCTAGCCCATTAAATGTACATTTAGTGCATTTACAATTATCTCATTTATACAACTGAGCAGTTGAGGGTTAAGATCCATGCTCACTAGCCCTATAGTGGCATCGTGGTTGTGCAGGGATTTTAACTCGCCACCTTCTGATTAGAAGTCCAACACTGTACATTTACGGCATTTGGCAGACTACCTTATCCAATGCGACTTATTACGACTTACACATATATACAACTAAGCAGCTATAGGGTTAAGGGCCTTGCTCAGGGGCCCGGAAGTGGCAGCTTGGTGTTGCTGGGATTTGAACTTATAAGCTTGAGATGCACAGTCAACACTAAGCTACCACCTCCCCTTACCAACTCTAAACTACCAGATGTTCTTAGTTTGAACTACCCAAATTAGGGAGAAACTCCCCAAGAAGTCATGAGGAAGAACCTTGACAGTTGTTGAGATTATCAACTGCTCAAGTGTAGTCCGAGGCCGTCTTTTCCAAACTAAACAGAAATAGACATTAAATGTGACTTTTCCTTAATGAAAAGTGTAATGATTAAACTGTTGCTGAGATATCAGAGAAATATAAACCCATCTTTGACATTCCACGACATTCCACATCATCACACTAAAATTGTAGTTTATTTTCCTTTGACCGCACAACAATATATTTTTTAATTCCTTACCCAGTATGTACATTTTATACTAATATATATATCAGAATAAATAAGGCTAGTAGAGTAGAAACCTGGTTAGACCTAATATCTACATTTAATATTAGTACAACAGTTGCATTGTTAAGATGTTGGAAGTGGTTTGAAAGGTCATGAGTTCGAATCCAAGCATTGCCAAGCTACCACTTAACTTCTCAGTTGGAAAGTTGTAAGTTAAAATTTCAGTTGCTGGCCCCTTAAACAAGGCCCCTTAACTACTCACTTGCATAAATGAAATAACTGTTGCTCAGGATAAGGGTGGCCGTTGTAATTGTAAATGTCTTTACCCCAATACAGAATGGTACAGTCCATAGCAGAACTTACCAACCAGGACGACGAGTCTGTGCTTGGCCCCGTGAGCTCGACAGTATGGAGCAACTTCTTCATAAGTGGGGACGTCCGCCGTGTCATACTGATCGCTCTTCTTACACTCGTACATCGACTTGTTCGTCTTTTTCCCCCTTTTGCTCAGACGGAAGCTTCTCCGTAAAACGGCTAGAAAAGACAACACAAAACAAAGGTTGAAGAAAGAAATCTCCTTTATAGTACAGTGAAGTTCTTTCATCACATATCCAAGTGATGTCATGAAGCTGGGGGTCGGCCATGATACAGTGTCCCTGGAGCTCAGAGGGTTCCCCTGGAGGTCAAGGGCCCCACGGGTGGCAGCTTTAACCCCTGACCTTCCGAACAGTAACCCAGAGCCTTAATCAGTAAGCAACCACCACCCCGAAGGTAAGAGACTGCCGTCTCGCAATCAGGCGGTAATGCAATCAGAATTTCTATAACAGACCTGTTTCTGTTTGCAAAATTGGACCCTTCAGTAATCAATTCTCCACGTCCTCATATTTGTCTTCCTGAAGCAGACGAGGTAAAATAGAGAGACGTGAAGGAACCCAAAACAGGAGTCATTACAGCTGACGGGTTTTTATGTGCGGAAGGAAGATCATGAGCGGTGACACCAACTAAAACAACTAAAACAACTCATTTGAGTTGCCAGATTTGGGGCAGTCGCTGTTTAGCGTGAGTACTAAATTAAAGATACCTACTATTCCAGGTCTGCCTTCGTCACTGCATTTTTACCCCGGAGTGCGCTTCTGCTTGTGGTTTTTTTTTAATAATAATAATAATAATAATAATAATAATAATAATAATAACGAAATTTTATTTAAAGGCACCTTTCAAAATACTCAAGGACACCATACAATTGAGTGATGATCATTAAGAAAATTATCAGGATAATAATACAATAACCAGCATCATGTTTATCCGCTAATCTAAACAAATAAGTTTTAAAATTAGGTTTAAAAGACAGTCACTTTCTCGTTTAGATTTTGGAAGTAAAAAAACACAAAGTTAAGCAGCCCAGAAAAACATGCCCTAGACCCCATAGTGACTAAACGAACAGAAGGTACAACAATGGAAACAAATAAAGATCAAGTTTATTCCTATGGCGCTTTTTACAATGCACATTGTCTCAAAGCAGCTTTATAGAATGTAAGAATTATAGAACCAAAAAATGTAAATAAAAGTATATTATTGGTATTTATCCATAATGAGCAGCCTGGGGTAAGAAAAAACTCCCTTAGATGATATGAGGAAGGAACCAGACTCAAAAGAGGAACCCATCCTCATTTGGATGATAGTGTGAATATAAATCTTAAAAACACCAGAGAGTAAGAAATATCCTGAGCACTAAAGTGTGTGATTATGAGTAATGTCAGTTAAAGTTGTGGAACCAGGAGCTCCTGAGCAACTCATAAATTAGCTCAACATCTGAGATCTGAAACAAACTCTTCCATGCCTATAAATGTTTAATGATCGAGAAACAGCATATGTAGAATGTTATTTTGAGTCTTGATTAATAGGTTGTTTATCCTCAAAGTCCAAAATCTTAATGAAGTGGGATCCAAATGGCACTGGTATATCTCTAGATGGTTGATGCAAAACACCAGAGATTGAGCAAGGATGAAAATGATGGACTGGTGCAACAAGGGCGAAAGAAGAGGACCTAATTTATTCTGCTTAATCCAACGGTCTTCAAAAAATCTTGAAAAAAATCTATATAAAAATGTAACTTTAAAAATATAACTTACTTTAAAGTTTTAATAAAATTAAAGCTGAAGTTCATGTAAATGAACTAGTGGAATATGATTGATTTCTATTTATATAAGTGGCTGTTTGAGACATTTTGTATCAGGGGTCCCTGCCCCATGTCTCTTCAGCCTTTGATCTGAAAAACGTTGAAGACCCCTGTCGTAATCATTTCCACAGTGCCCGCTACAGATGTAAAGAACGGTCGCTTACAGTCTGTTCACTTAATAGGGTCACTTAATAATAGATAAGGATACAAATGAAACACACGATAAGTCAAACCCTGTCCCTGTTGTACAAATGTGTGTGTGAGTTAATTGGTCTGTTTATGCAAGCATGTATCCTCAGTATAAAATTACACCGGACTGACTTTTTTCCGCTCGAGTTAACCGGCAAAGCCGCGACGCTTGTGCGCGTAACCCGTAATTTAATCGAATCGCATTTGTTTTGGTAAAACTATCCGCATTAATGAGCCACAGAAGGAGCTGCAATGTTTAACGGTAATGCTCAGACAACCACTCGGACCCAAATCCCTCCCAGACCGGGTTCCTGACACACAAGGACAGTGTGTTTGAGTACACGCTCATGCCTTTCGGGGTAAATGACGCACCGCAAGTCGTTTTTCATTTCAGGGCAGGTGCGTAGCTACTCCATCACGGCCAGTCAGGACGAATTCCTGCTCTTCACTTGAAGGGACTTCATAAATCCAACTTTTCAAAATCATATAAAGCCTTATAGACATCTCGGCACAGAAGAGCCAAAACGCTTGCCCACCGCTTCATCACGGATAAATAAATCAAGGCTTGGATCGAACACTCCCCCCAAAAAAACTCCCTTTCCTTCAATTAGATGGAAATGAATTCATTCCAGAACTGAGGGAAAAATCGTCCGGTATTCCGGACTCTGGATATAGTTATGGAACATTAATTGAAATTTCGCTCTCTCGTTTTCTCAGAAGAATGCATCTTGGTAAGACAAATCATCACAAGGGATGACAAGAAGTGTCCTAGCAAAACCCGGTCCATCCGAAACAGCTTCAACTTCTAGTAACAGGTATAAATATGGAAAACAGACACGGGCCGAGCAACGTTTTCCAGTTCCTGGTGCTGAACATGGTGAATAATGGCTGGAACATGCATCCATGTCTACACCAGACCTACAACCGTCTAACAAATGGTTCGTTGGCGCGATGGAACTTACAATTACTGCACTAGCAGCTCGCAAATCAAACTGGCCCTTTCCAATGAGAGGGAAAAAAAACAAAAAAAAAACAGGCTTATTAAAGCCTCTAAATTCAGTGTAAATATAGAGTACACATGCACACTGATCCTCCCAATTTTCCAGAGCTTGGGCAGAAGTTGTTGCTGCAACTTGAGTGCCACAAAAAAGGGGCCCTGAGCCACTATAAATATTAAAACAAGAGACCCAAAGGGAAGAAATAATGCCAAAAGCCTCAAATCAACGGATCTGGTGTTAAATAAAAAGCAAAGACGTGTTAATCGAGGATAAGAGAAGGCTTGTTAAAAGTGTCGGGTCAAATAATCACATGACTTTCCTCTCACTGATTCGTCAGACAGGAAATATACACATACCACTGAGTGATACTGAATAGCTTTATTTCCGAACCCTAAGTAAAGTCATACCTGCCTGATTACTTTTGCAAAAAAAAAAAGGCACACTGTATTTCTGTCTCAACATATGGCAGCATGGAAACAGACCCCACCCTATAATTTGTTTTCTTGCTTGTTCCATGTTGTACTGATTTGTCGAAGCAGAGGATGTACATGGATGTACAATTATTCCTCCGGTTTAGTTCTTAAAAGATTTAGAATCTGGAAGAAGAAAAAAGAGAAAAAAAAATCAAGACATTTTTGTTTGATTTTGCATGAATTTTATGTTTTTTCCTCACAAGGAAATCCAGTCTATATACCAGTCCATGTCCCAACAAGAATAATGGAGGAATCCAAAATAAGTAAAGCATGAAAGTGTGTGTGTGTGTGAGTATAGGTAAAGGTTAATGGGACAGGGGAAAAAACATCATCTGTCCAATTACAAACCCAAACTCCATCTTGTCTCTGTCCAAAAACATCCATCTTTACCTCAATTCAGCTCTGATACTGGACTCGTTCCTTAAATATTACTCAATTAAGTAGTCTCTAATAAGAGTTCTTTCTGTAAAAATGTATAATGTATATCGGGTTCCCCAAACTGCGGGCCGCACTGATGCCATGTGCTATTTGAGTTTTTCACATGTGAAACTACGCTCTGCACGGAGAGCACTGTATTACATTAAATATTCATAAGGAATTATTTATATAATTTAATTTATGCATTGAAAAAGTTTCATGTTTTTTTAAAAAAAAATTTTTATTCATTTTAAAAACTATCGTTTGATTTCGGCAGGTACGATCCGGCCTAGATATCGGCGTCGCTCAAATCCACTCTCAGTCAAACTCTAGTGATTAAAGTCGACAAATTATTTGTTAGATTCCTCCACTAACCATCAGCATAAGTAAGTAAATGTTTTGATTTCAATAGCAATATATAAAAACTTTAAAAAAATTATGACAGTAGGTCTGTAAGGTGCATTACATAAACTAATCATTCTGAGGCAAGTACATTTGAAATCAGAATTAAATCTCTACAATAATACTGGCGATCACTTTTGTGGGACCCCTGACATATACATTTATATAAATTCAACTGCATTACAGGTCCGAGCTGCTTACTGCCAATCAAAATCGGTTATTCGGCAGCACTGAAAATTTAAAAGGACATATGTATAGTGTACGGTTAATGTAAACGTTAAGGCGTGTGTCATTCAGGATCACTCACCCCCTCATTTACAGGCATCTGCGGAAAACATTACGGATATCGCACAGGACCCTGGAGGAGCGTCAAGGAGACCCCCAACATCAAACGGTTTCCGGAGGAACTCTCCATTTAGTGCATGTACAGAGACCTTTGATCCCTCAAGTGTGCATGTTAACTGGATTCGGGATTATTGGATCGGGTCCTCAGAAGGACAACAATCTTTTAAGTAGCGTACCCCAACCCCAGCAACCCTCTTTCCATATTCGGCATTTATGAGCGACCTGATTTCCTGCAGCAGGACGAGGAAAGGAAAAAAAATAAGAAAAAATCAGATCGCAATCGCAGATGCTTAAAAAAAGAAGGAAAAAAAGAAAACGACAACTATTTAGCAGTGCTATGTGAAATATGTATTGGACAATACTCTGATTTAAGCTGTACTGCGGAGGAACTGGTGTCTGGGGAGCGACACTGTAGAAGCCGTTTTCCATTGAAGTGCATATGTGGAAAGTGTTTTTTTTCTGCTCAAAACGATACAGGCTCGGTTACTCTCGCTCCTGTCGGCTAAAAGGAGAAAAAGACGGCTTGTGTCATAGAGTGGTATTTGTTTTTCCTCTCGGTCCTATCCCGGAGCTCGTCAGACAAAGGAATGTCAAGGCAAGAATGTTAGCTAATGCATCAGGGGAAACACACACAGACAGAGTTGTTGGGCTGCCAGCTGGGATCATTAGTACGTTTATGCTTCGAGCTGCGCCAAGTGGGATCATAGACGACGAGGAGGAGGTGGGCCAAAACTGCTACTCCGATTTTCCTCATCCACACACCTGCTCAAGCCATCAGAGGGCCATGTGCGATCACACCTACATATTCTGCTTTTCTTTACAATAAACCCAGAGCTTGAGCTGAGCAATATCTGACCTCCACTGACCACTGCTCCTGGAAAGCTTCAGGTTCTTCACCAGCATAAAGTTTGCTCAATCAAGCCACTGGATAGAGGAAGAAATAATTACCATTCAGTTGTTAAAGCTCTGGGTTACAGCTAAGAAGGTCAGGGGGATCAAGCCAGAGAATTGCCAAGCTGCCACACTTGGGGCCCTTAAACCTCTAAACTTCAAGGTGCCGTATCATGGCTGACCCTGTGCTCTGGGAGATGCAAAGTAAGAATTTCACTGTATAATTTACCTTTACATTTTATAAACGGTACAAAACACACACACAACTGTTGACTTTAATATGACTGTTATGAAGGGAGTCTTCAGTTTCAGCACTTCAGGACAGAGGCGTTTTTTCGGCTTTCTTTGTTACATGACAAGCTGTTCTTTTATTTTATTAATTCATTTTTTTTAAGGATAGAAAGAAAGGGAAAGAGTGTTTACAGCTAATAATGCAACTTTCCAACTCGGTTTGTGCTGGTATTTAAAGTTACAACCTTGGGATTAAAAGTATAACATTTAAACCAAAACTAAATTACCAGAGTTTTGTATTTTGAAAAATTTGATAATGGTGAGGGAAAATGTCGCCAGTTATGAGGTGCAACTTTATCCCACAGTCATCTCTGTAACCTGGAGAAAGACATTATTTTTGGACTTTGGGGTTTTCTTAATCAGGTAATAGAAGCATGTCTGTGGTCAAGTGCTCTGCTTTTGACAGGAATAAGATCAAATATCCGCAGCCAGAGGAACTCTACTGGATCCTAGCAGTTTGGTGTGGCTGGGATTTAAAAAACCTTTGGAACTAAATCCAATGCCTTACCAACTAAGCTACCACCTACCCCAAGCAAGTGGTAGCTCTACGCTTCAGCCATTGATCAGACCACTGATCAGGATGTTGTGAGCTTGAATCCCAGAACCACCAACCATGCTGGAAGAGGTTTGGGTTTCCAAGTTCAAGTCAATGCAAAATGTTATTACAGTACCTCCAGCTTTGTGGTGACAGTTTGAAAAAGGACCACATATAGCAGGAAAGGTCAGGTGACCTAATACTAAATATAGTATATTTATTTGTGTGCATATATATATATAAATACATACAACAGGCTCAATTTTTCCATAACTCCATCCTTAATTGGAGTCTGGGGGCTGATGGCTTTTCCAGGTTTCAACTTCTCCTCCTCAATGTTTTCATCTGCTTTTGTTTTCTGCCTCTCTCACTCTTTCAGCGGCCGAGTCTATGTTGCGTTGCAGCCGGATGTTTAGCTGTACGCGGTGCTGTAGAACGACTTTGGCTGTACGGGGTGCTTCTGCGAGGCGTCTCGCTCCGACAGCATGGTGTAGTGTTTCTTCTCAGCTTCCTGGGGCACATTCATGATGATGGATCACATGGAACGCTAATCCTGATTCGTTAGAACCAGACAAGGAGCGGAGAAAGAATAGCGTAGGACGTCAAGATTTGGCCCGAGAGAATTGTGTGTGTGTGTGTGTGTGTGTGTGTGTGTGTGTGTGTGTGACATCTTGTTCTCTCTGGATCACCAATACTGGAGATCCAATTTCTAGACCTCGATGCTAAATCAAAAGGACCTTTAAGGATTGTCTGGTAAACATATTTTACATTGAAACGGGTTTCAGGAGAGCAAGGAGAACAATTCGGTCTTCACGAACCGTCTCCCGAGGCTACGGCTGCGATGTCAAACTTATATATTAAGTTATATATACATATATTTATATTTTAATGAGAGTAGTTTGTTTAGTAGAAAAAACACAGGAGTTTACATAGATGATGCTTTAAAAATAATTGTTGCAACCTACTCTGTGTAGCAGAAGGGGTGGAGCTTATAATGTGATTCATGCAAAGTTCAAGAATTCAAATTTATATAAAGTCATGAACAATAGATGATCCTGCCTTAATATAAGCTACGTCATACACAAGTACAGTGTATAGCATGAGGTACTAAGCTTTTTCAACCTCCACTTTTTGCTTACTTTTCTTTAAAAGTGAACTAAATCCCTGGTTTAAAAGTTCTGGTATAAGTAGTGCGGAATAACATTACTATTTGGGATGCAGCAAACGTTCGATTATTGTCTGTAGGACGTTTTGGTGATTTGGTGGACATTTTAACAAATAAATTACTAAATTTGGTACTAATTGACCATGGATCAACCAAAGATCAAATAGCCTTCAGTCATTCATACTAATGCTGAACAAACTAATCACAGTCAGCAAATTACATCTATGAAGAAGTGGTAGTGGTTGAGGATCTGGGTTTATGATCAGAAGGTCGGGGGCCCCGGTTTTGCCAATCGCTACTCTTAAACCTCTGTGCTCCAGGAGGGCTGTATTATTGTTGCCTTTGTGCTCTGACCCCAAGAAAGAATTTCTTATTGTTATCTTATTTCTAAGTATTCTTTCTATATAGATTTTTTTACACAAAGACAGAAACAGGGAGAATAAGTGCTAGTTCAGGAGTGTTTCAGGAAGCGGCAGGTCTTCACCCATCGTTTAAAAATAAACAATTACATCATTTGATAGATGCCCTTATCCAGAGCGACTTACATTTATCCCATTCCTACAACTGACCTTTTATGGGCCCAGGGGTGGCAGCTTGGCATGACTGGGATTTGAACTCATAACCTCCACAGCATAACCAATAAACTACCACCTCCACATATCCTACCTATCCTACAAGCTGCCTTTCAGATTTGGATAAAATGAAGGAACTTAACCTTGCTGTTTTTCTCGGCTTTTCCTCTCTTACACTTTCCCTGTTGTTAATTGGAGCTTTCATCTAAGACTAGATGTTTTGGAGAGCAGTTTCAGGTCTTGCCTCAGACCAGTCAGCTAATCTAGATAAATTTGAAAACGGCGTTTTCGTCGAAAAAATCTCCACAGTCACACTTTACATTTTCAATCGTTTCCTATAAGTTTCTTATCCACACATCCCTGTACTGTACAAGAGCAAAAACATAAGACGCCTCGACCCGTGTCATTTCCTTTTATTTATTTTTCGGCTCTTTAAAACTTCATGGCAATTATTAAAAAGAAGTTGGGTGTCATTTTCAAAAGCCTCCGTTTTCGCACACAATCCACACACAAAAAAAGCTACGTTTACATTGACTGAAAATGCCATCTCAGTGTGGACTGAAGGCCAAAACAGAGAGAAAAATATTTGTTTTCAAACGAAAAAGCGTATTAGTGTGGACATGGCCATAAAAAGTCCCTTGAGCACCTCGGCTGCAAGCGGCAGTAATTAGTGTGTGGGTTAAAAATGTCCACTTGTTGCCTCAAAATGGTTACATGCCAAATTTAGAGCAGATTTTTTTTAAAGTTTCTGGCAGCAACTTTTTTGTTTCCCAACCAATCATGAGCCAAAGCTGAGTCCACCTGTTTAATCAGTTCACATTGGACTTCATTGGACGTTCTGGCTCCTTAGGATGAAAACCTGTAGCCACATTGTCCCTTTATGGATTGAAGAGGATTCTGTTCATACATGATGTATGAAGTCAGAGCTTGTGGAGGAGTGAACGTTTCCGTCCGTCATGTACACCCGACTCCCACCTCGCTCCAGATACACACAGGTGCGATATGCACAGAGAGACCCGAGCAAAAGTTCAGTCATGAGGACCACAGGGGAAAAAAACGCTAGCACCCAAACACCCACGTTTCGTCCCACCAGCTGAAACCCGAGGAGCACGCAGAAAACATCTGCGCGATTCACGACAGCACAAGTATGAGCGCACCAGGCTTAAATCGCATTAGCAGAGTGCTGGCAGAGCTGCTGAAGAGGAGTTTTGTTTTAAGGGGTACGTGTTTTCCCCCCACAGAACCTTCTCTTGTTACCCGGAGTGTGTTGAGCAGGGCAGACAGAACGACTTGCTGTCAGGCTCGGCCGGCTGCAGCTGAGGTCAGGAGGCCGGTAATGAAAAGGCGGAAAGTGGGAAAAGGGAGGGCATTCGCATCGACGTCGAGAAGGTCTGACCCCTACAGGATGACCGCAGCTGATTGAGCTTGGCACGTCGAACTGTGTGGTGTTATTTTTAAACTCTAGGCACACTACATGTCCTGTTAAATCAAATGAAAGTTGAGGCATGACCTCACAAAAAGCAAGAGCCTACACAAACACTCCGGCCTCCACCGGAAAGAACGAGTAGGAGACGGAGAACGGAATGGAGTGAGCAGAACAAGAGGGGGGGTACACAAGCAGAGGCAGACGATGAGATCGGAGAAGCCATGTTGGATTGCCGATTGTTTCTTAGCGTCAAACAAATCGCATGTGATCTCATCACCGGATGATGTTTTTTATTTAGAGAATGATCCTGCAGGGTGAAGCGAATAAAACAAAGCTTTCTCGCTCACCAGTCTGAAACCGTGGTCAAACTTCATCAATTTGCAGGATGTTTTCCACTGAATTTGCACGCCGCTAGTAGGGAATGACGTAGCATGAAATCGGAAAGTGGGAAATGAGGTAACGCGTGGAATAAACAATGAGGTTCGCACAAAATGATCAGGAGGATTTAATTTTCCTCGTAACATATTCCCAGTGATGCTAGGAAGCCGGGGACAGAGCATGGGGGCAGCCATGATACAGTCCCTCTGGAGCACGGAAGGTTAAAGGTCTTGCTCAAAAGCCCAATGAGGGGCAGCTTTACTGAACTTAAACCCATAACCTTCTGATCAGTAACCAAGAGCCTTAAACACTGTGCTCCCAGCTTCTTGATTAAGGGCTGCATATGGACAGGTGAAATAGATTTTCCATAAAGGTTTATTTTTTAATGTTTATCTCAGAGTCTTTCTCAATTCTTTTGTGCTCAGTGTCATGCTGGAACAGGTTTGAGTCTCTTACCGCAAGTGAAGGGTAAATTTGATGCTACTGCATCCAAAGACTTCCGATACAATTGTGTGCCTCCAACCGTTTTGGGACAATTTTGAAGAACCAGCACATATGGCTTAAAAAAAAAAAAATCAGGCGTTGCAATACTTTTGGGTCAGGGTTAATGGCCTTGGCTCAAGGGCCCAACAGTGGCAGCTTGGTGGTGTTTGGACCAGAAGGTCATGAGTTCAAATCCCAAGTCTAATGCCTTAACCAGTGAGCTACCACATAAGCAGATCTCCACAGCCATCTGCGCAGTAATGTTGAACTTTTGAGTGGAAGCGTGTTAGTTCAAATCCCAGCACCACCAAACTGCCACTGCTGGGCCCCTGAGAAAGGCCCTTAACCCTCAAGTGCTTGTTTGAAAGGGTCTATAAAAAATAAGGGTTGGAGATAAAAAAAAAAGTTTTTTAGTGAGGAACTCTTTAAATTCTCAGATCTGGAGGAAAGTTCTTTATGGAGTAAAAACATTGTTATAAACCTAATGAGGAGTTCTGGAGAGCACAAGGACACTCTTGTCCTCAGTTTGCCCCCAATGCTCAAGGGCGCATGACGTGACCGTGTGTGTGTGTGTGTGTGTGTGTGTGTGTGTGTGTGTGCGTGTGAGAGAGCTGAAACTGTTGTGATGAAAAAGTTCTCTGAGTGACACGGCAATGATAGAAAGCAGGAGGAAAGAGAAGCTCCCGAAAGCGAAAGAGCGAACTCGGAAACGTCCCGGCGGCCCGAGCCGACCACAACAGGAGACGTCCGAACCCTCCACCGCATCGGCATGGAACTCGCCCAAACCCTTTAAACTGCCATATATCTAACTTATACAAAGAGCTATTTAGGCTGAGCATGCTGGGAGCACACAGGAAAACCATAAACTACACTCGTTTATGACGAGAATATGAGAACGAGTGCAAAATTGCCTGTTTGGCTTTTCGTTCATCCTGTTCTTCAGGAGTCTACACAGAACAGCCTTCTCATTACACAGATACACTCGTCTCTGGTCAGAGCACCGCTTTCAGAGCCTGCAGATCCCAAACAGATCCCGAACTGTCACACCAATGGACCAGCTCCTGACGGAATGGTTTGGATTCGGACCCGAAGCCACAAGAGGCGCGAAAGAGGAAAAAAAAAAGGTTTCCTGGGACAAGTCGGAGATCCGACAGCGTCGTGGCAGCACATGGACAAAAACAAGAACAGTTCATTTGTGAAAATAATGTTTGCGATCATTTTTTATACACAGTTTTATAATTTTATATAGAATGCCAGAGCACAATATTTGTCTTTAAAAATTTATAAAATCTGTAAAAAAAAATTATAATGCAAAAACAAAAGAAATTTTTTTTTTTGCTTTTTTATTTCACTTCATACTGCATTTCTTTTTATACAATCTTCTATATTGAAGGCAATAATAATGTCATTATTATACTACTACTACTACTAATAATAATAATACGAATAATAATAAATAAATCTGTTTGTAAAAAATTGAAGAATACCAATAATTGTACACTTATTTCTCCATATAATCTTTTTTTAACTTAATTTTACAATTTTAATTATTACTTGTAATTATTAATTAAACTAATAATTTTATTTAATTATTAACTTAATTTTATTTTACTTCAGGCTGTTTTTATTAACATACACAAATCTTCCTATTTGTCCTTAATGTTGATTTTTCCAAACGGTGCATCCGGAATTGTAGAGATTATTTAGGGGAGAGGGTCGTCAAAATTACCAAAATATCATATCACGATTATTTCACTGCCTGGTCAAATGTATCGAGACACCAGCCATTTCCAGCCATATGTGGTTCTTCCCTAAACTCTGACCACAAAGATGGAGGCACACAAGTGACCATGAGGTGAAGATACTGAGATCCTGTAGTAATTATAGAGTAAGGTGCGGAAAAGCAAGGTAGAGAATGAGGCTTAGGGCAAGATCAGGGGTATGGGTCAGAGTTTGAGATCAGGATGGGGTCATAAGAGTCTTGTGCAATTCAGGGTCTGAGTTCAGAAGGCTGACGCTGGGAAGAAACTGTAGCAGACTCCAGGAGTGTTCTCCAGATGGTACAGGAGTAAACAGATCATGGTGAGAGGAGCCTTTGATTATACTTCTCACTCTCTGTAGGCAGAGTTTTAAATGGATGTATTTGATCTCCACAGCCAGACTGTGATCACATGGACAATCATGAAAATGTTCTTCCTTTGCTGTTTGTTCCTGTCCCATCAGAGCTGGATGGATTGGTTCTACAGGGGTTTCCCAGATGTTTATCTGAAGGTGTTCTGCTTGGTGTATAAAGGCTCAGTGGTGGTTGCATTCTGGTGGAATGTCAGCTAAAAGACATTTATTAGAACAATAACGCAGCTAAAACGTCCAAAATAATCCCATTTGAAAAAAGTCTATTCTAACGTAAATACGTCAGAAAAGCCTGAGTGCCGAGAGTTGAGCAGGTCGGAGCCACGCAGGCAAGAGCCATAAAATAACATGGACTCATCACAGACGTGACACAATGACTTTAACATGTAGTTTATAAGCCGCAATAAAGAGCAAGAGTGAAGGAGGAGTGAAGGCTTTTACATCCATGATGCACCATCACTTATAATATAATAATGACACGCTTTTACAACACAATCACTCACACACTCAGCCAGTAACAGCCATGACGTCAGGTTAGTCCTTGAGCAGGGGTGTAAAAGTTAAACACAAATTATCCATGAGCTACGCTTTGTTGCCAAAAGTATTGGGACACCTGACTTTTTTAGCTACATGTGGTTCCTCCCTAAAACTGTTCCAGCATGACAATGCACAATCCTGTGCACATAGCCACCTCCATGGGTTTAGAGTTGAAGATCTTTTGCGATAGAGCTCTGAACTTAACCCAATTGAATGAATCTCCACAAATGTTCACAAGCACACTCCAAAATCTAGTGGAACATCTAAGAACAGTTGAGCTTTTAATAACAGCAAATGGGGACTTCGTCTGGGACGCACAAACTACGTCTAGGACGCACAAACTACATCAAGGACGCGCAAACTACGTCTAGGACGCGCAAACTACGTCTAGGACGCGCAAACTACGTCTAGGAAGCACAAACTACGTCTAGGACGCGCCCACTACATCTAGGACGCACAAACTACGTCTAGGACGCACAAACTACGTCTAGGACGCACCCACTACATCAAGGACGCACAAACTACGTCTAGGACGCACAAACTACGTCTAGGACGCACCCACTACATCAAGGACGCACCCACTACATCAAGGACGCACCCACTACATCAAGGACATGCCCTCTACGTCTAGGACGCACAAACTACGTCTAGGACGCACAAACTACGTCTAGGACGCACAAACTACGTCTAGGACGCACCCACTACATCAAGGACGCACAAACTACGTCTAGGACGTGCCCACTACGTCTAGGACGCACAAACTAAGTCTGGGACGCACAAACTACGTCTAGGACACGCTTACTTTGTCTAGTACGCACAAACAATGTCTAGGACGCACAAACTACGTCTAGGACACACCCACTACATCTAAGACACACTCACTACGTCTAGGACGCACAAACAACGTCTAGGACGCTCAAACAACGTCTAGGACGCACAAACAATGTCTAGGACGCACAAACAATGTCTAGGATGCACAAACTACGTCTAGGATGCACCCAAAAAGTCATTTTTTTATTATTTGGCGTGGAGTTTTAAGTGAAAGTTTAATGAGGTGTGTCTTATGGATGTGCATCTCTATAACTAAGGCCTAATATGATTCACCACAATTACAATGCAGTGCAATTCGATTTCCATTCGATTCAACACCATGCAGTACAGTGCCACAGAAAACATATGATGCTCTTCGAATATGGTAGATAGCTCACTTTTATTCCTTCAGTTCAGACAGACAGCAAATCAATTCATTTAAGTGCCTTCTGACTTCTAATGCATGGCCCCTTTACACACCCGCATTTCTAGTGCAAAAAAAGAACAAAGATGAAATAAAACCAGACATTCTTTTCCTGTTGTGTCTGCAGGAAGTTACAGCTCTGCCTCTGCCATGTTAATCTGTATTCTATGTGAATCTCAGGACACGCCTCGGTCTCAGTAGTGTTGCGATACGTCACGTTCACGTAGCAGCAAGGAAGCAAGCGAGGAGAAATCGATCTGCAAGGAAAATATTGGTCGATGCATCACGATGCACTTTTTTAAATGTATGCATCACATAGTTAACTTTTATGTCGATGCCCATCAGTGAATCTTACCATCGCTTGTGTGTGTGTGTGTGTGTGTGTGCGTGTGTGTGTTTATGCACGCGGCTGAGTCATTTCTATGACAGGGGAACATTTGGAGCCACTCTCGAGGCTTCCTCAGCGTCATGTGTTCCTAATTCCACAAAATAAGCTCAAATCAAAAGTGTACATGTAGCCCAGGTCTTTCCTTTCACACACACACACACACACACACACACACACACACACACACACACACACACACACACACCCAGCCACCCACCCACCCACACAGCTCAGTCAAAACAACTGTCACAGAGAATCACAAGATGAGATAAACGCCGATAACGAGCACAAACGATAACGACTTCCTGTCCTACTATTTAGACCACAGTGAGAGAGAGAAAGAGAGGGAAAGAACGTGTAACTCAAAGCCGGAGCGCTTTAATGAGTCTGGTGTTTCACACGTGAGGTTGCGGGCGGGCGGGTGGACAGACGCCCTCGTGCACAGAGATGACAGCTGAAAGTGAAAACAGCTTCTCTGGCTCTCCTCGGAGATAAAGAGAAGAAAAAGACGGAAAATGGGCGAGTGTGAGGGTTTAAGTGAGAGAGAAAAAAACAAACCGTGTCAAAAACACCATGAAAGCGAGTGATCAGTATCCGTCATCGTGTTCAACTCACTGGGGTCGGAGCCCTGGAGATGTTTCCACATTCCTGGGGAACTGTAAACTGAACCTTATTTCAGTTAGCAAACTTACATTTATCTCATTCATGCATGAGCAGCTATGAGGTTAAGGGCCTTGCTCAGGGGCCCAGCAATGGCAGCTTGGTGTGGTTGGGATTTAAACTTACAACCTTTGGATGACATGAAATTATCCTGAAATCATTCATCTAGTCAGAATTCAAAGGAATCCAACATTGCAACATTAAGAGGTCAACCATGATACAGCGCCCCTGGAGAACCTGTTAAGGGCCTTGCTAAAGGGCCCAAAAGTGCCAGGCTTTACAATACTAGGGCTTGAACCCCAGACCTTCTGATCAGCAACCCAGAGCCTTAACCACTGAGCTACCACTTCCTCCCCACAGCTACCATTGTTATGTGGTGTAAAAAAGTAGGCGGGGCTTATTTGATTGACCTTATTTTATTCGCCTCCTTTTTAAACCAATCAAAATTCAGAATCCAGTGCTGTGATGTCAGCAAAGTGACATTCCTGTTCCTATTGTGTGACATTAAAAGTAGGCGGGGCTTATTTGATTGACGATTCTGAAGAGGCACATAAATATTTAAATGAACGTCTCCCGGCTTGACCAATCAAAGTCGAGAAACCAACAGTGCTGTGACGTCAGCAAACCAAACTTCCTGTTCTGTGGCATTTAAAGTAGGCGGGGCTTATTTGATTGACTTACAAGTTCCTGAATTGGCTCATGAATATATATAAAAAAATAACTTTCTTTTGTGTTTTGGGGTAAAATAGGAGTCTAAAAAAAACACACATTCCTTTAGTGGCTCATAAATATTTAAATAAATGTAAAAAAATTTAGCCAATCACATTCAAGAATCCAACAGTGCTGTGACATAAGCACTTTTTTTAAATGGGCGGGGCTAAATTGATTGACACGCACGGTCCATCAGCAGCAACGTTCCTGGAAAACTCCTAAAACCTGAAGATTTTTTTCTCCAGAGTTCAATCCACCTGGTACCATCTCAGCAGCAGAGCAGGTTGATGGAGCCTAAAGATCTCCTCCAGGATTCCATTCAGATACATCAGAACACACCAGCTGCCTCCGAGAGCATCTCCCCGGAACATCAGTGTGGAGCCACAAACAAGAAGATCTCAAGTGTTTTCCTTATTGAAGATGATGATGTTGATTGTGTGAGTGTGTGTGTGTGTGTGTGTGTGTGTTAGACTCACATGGTTTCCGAGACACCTTCTGAGGCTGTGTGTTGGATGTTGTCTGTCTGAGAGCTAATCTCCTACCAGAGAGAGAGAGAGAGAGAGAGAGAGAGAGAGAGAGAGAGAGAGATTAAAGAAAGAACTTGATTTCAGGAAGGAGTCTCCAATGTCAGTAGAAAAGCTGTGGTTTATCTGTAGCTTTAGGAAAAGAGGAGAGAGAGAGAGAGAGAGAGAGAGAGAGAGAGAGAGAGAGAGAGAGAGAGAGAGAGAGAGAGAGAGAAAGGCTGGAGAGGGAAGGATGGATCACAGCTGCTGTAATGCAGGATTGAACTGATTTCAAATTAAATGTAACTATAAACTGACAAAAAATGTCCTGTCATCCAAAGTCCAAAAAACATGCAATAAGAGGAATAAACCACTACAGAGCACACGGATATGGGACAATTATCAACAATCTACACACACACACACACACACACACACACACACACACACACACACACACACACACACACACACACACACACCTGTAGCATTTTCTTCCTTCCTTTCTTTATTATTATTATATATTTTTTTATTTAATCAATTTTACTCTTTAATTGTTTCTTCTTTCTTTTGTTCTTTCCTTTATTCTTTCTTTCTTTCCTTTTTTGCATTTTTAATTTGTAAAAGAAAAAGAAATGAAAGAAACAGATGAAAAAAAATAAGGAGAGGGAACAAAAGAAAAAGAGTAAAAATAATGAGGAAGGACAAAAAACTGAAAGAAAAAATTTAGGGAAGAGAAAAAGAAAGAAAGAAAGTGAGTGAGTGAATGAGTAAGTGTGTGTGAGAGAGAGAGAGAGAGAGAGAGAGAGAGAGGGGATGGACAGATAATGCCCTCACCTCTCCTGGAAGTGTTTAGAGGGGATGAGTCCAGCACGAGGGTTGGCTCCGCCCTCTATTTTGGCCTGCCACCATGTAGCATCCTGCTGAGACATGACCCACAGAACATCTCCCTTCCTGAAGTTCATTCCTGCCTCCTTACAGGGAATCGCCTTGTCCTCCTCCGGGTCGTAATCAAACAGAGCCTTCACATACATCTACACACAAAGAGAGAAAATCAGATTATCAGAAATGTATTCACTGGTGTTTTTCATGTGGAACTGTTGTCTTGTGCAGTTACCTTGTGTTCGCTTGCAGGACCCTCGCTCTCAGGCCCCGGTACCACTTTAAACGTGATGGCACCTTCAGACTGAGACTGCAGATCAAACCAGAAATTAAGGTCTTACTTTCCAGGCCAGTAATGTTGTACTTCCATCACACACACACACACACACACACACACACACACACACACACACACACACACACACACACACACACACACACACACACACACTCCTCTTTCTTACACACCAGAATCTGAATGATATCCTCTGGTTTCTTCCCCTCCACTGAAGATCCATTGACCTCCTTCAGCTCGTCTCCCACATGGATTAGCCCTACAGAGGAGAAGGTATAATAGGAAGCAGGTTTTATATACAGAGAAAAAGAGAACAGAATTTAAACATTATAGGGTAACATTTCAGCAAAACATGGCAAGAACCTCACAGGATTCAACACATGATCATGTCTTTTCTACTTTTTATGTTTCCTGTGAACACTTCTGCTCTTCTGAGATCTGTCTCTCTTTCACAAGCTCCATTCCAGTGTTGATTTGAAGAATAAGTATAGGACATTTTTAACAGTTTTACTGACAAAACCAAATTGAGAACTAATCAAAAGGCAAAGTCACAAAGGACATTAATGAAAACCGAGTGTGAAGGAGACTGGGAAGAGGAGACTGGGCATTAATGCCCAGTTTATATTGCCTAATCTATAATGCCCAGTGTCTAGTGAACAGTTTATAATGTTCAGGATCCTCGTCCCAGTCTATAATGCCCAGTCTATATGGACTGGGATGAGGATACTGAACATTATAAACTGTTCATTACAGACTGGGTGTTACAGACTGGGCGTTACAGACTTACGGACTGGGTGTTACAGACTTACGGACTGGGCGGTACAGACTTACGGACTGGGCGGTACAGACTTACGGACTGGGCGGTACAGACTTACGGACTGGGCGGTACAGACTTACAGACTGGGCGTTACAGACTTACAGACTGGGCGGTACAGACTTACAGACTGGGCGTTACAGACTTACAGACTGGCGTTACAGACTGGGCGTTACAGACTTACAGACTGGGCGGTACAGACTTACGGACTGGGCGGTACAGACTGGGCGGTACAGACTTACAGACTGGGCGGTACAGACTTACAGACTGGGCGGTACAGACTTACGGACTGGGCGGTACAGACTTACAGACTGGGCGTTACAGACTGGGCGGTACAGACTTACAGACTGGGCGGTACAGACTTACAGACTGGGCGGTACAGACTTACAGACTGGGCGTTACAGACTGGGCGTTACAGACTTACAGACTGGGCGGTACAGACTTACAGACTGGGCGGTACAGACTTACAGACTGGGCGGTACAGACTTACAGACTGGGCGGTACAGACTTACAGACTGGGCGGTACAAACTGGGATAAGGGTACTGAACATTATAAACTGTTCATTAAAGACTGGGCGCTACAGACTGGGCGTTACAGACTGGGCAATAAAATGTTGTTGTATGTAGCGCAGGGTTCAGGAGGAACGTTGTTTAATTTCACTGTGTACTGCTTCAGCTATGTATGGTTGAAATAACAATAAAAGCTTCTTGACCTGACTTGACTTGATACAGACTGTGCATTATAAACTGGGCATTGGAGCCTGAGCATTGGAGGCTGGGAAGAGCAAAGTAAACAGAGAAGGCGACTGGGAAAATCAGATGATAAGGAGACAAAAAGAAGACGACTTGGAAATGAAGACTGAAAAAAAAGATATATGGGTGTGGGACTAGCAGTTAAAGACTGGAAGGAAGAGACTAGGACACAGGAACTAAATGACTGGGAGAAGGAGACTGGGATAAACAGAGATGGATACGTAGACAAAAAGAAGACAACTGGAAAAAGAACAGAGGGGAAAAGGGACTGAGAAAAGAAACTGGGAGAACATGAACTGTTAGATTTTAGAAGGTTACAATTCTGAACTTTTGTACTGAACTTGTTTCTCTCGTCTCAGCTCTAGAAGCTACTGGTTGATGGAGTCAGTATGAGCAGGTTTAACTCACCACTTCTGTCTGCAGCTCCTCCCTTCATGATGCGAGCGATGGTGATGGCGCCGGTTTTTTCGTCTTTTTTAATGGTGGCCCCCTGTTCAAACACAGTACCACGAACAAACCATTAAGTGATCAAATGGTCCACAAACCATCATTCATTCTTTCCATTACATTTCTGCCACATATTTTAATTTAGTGTTCATTAGAGATGGACACAACTGTACAGAAATCAGGGTTGCCATAGTGACCACTGTTTCTATTACACTTCAATCACTTCACCTCAATTTTTTTTTTGCATTTTACATTGATTTACAGTGATCCAGTTTTGCATTCTTAACCCGATCGGTCTGAAGATAATGCTGAATTCCATAACAGTCATTTGGAACAGGAATTCTCAGATGTCCCATAGCGTGAAATGTACCTATAAAAGGATAAAAAGTTTGACGTGACTTTATTGCTGTAGTATTAAGGATATAAGAGAAAATAGTCCAGTTTATCACCAATTTCAATCCAACAGCACATCCCAAAGCAATTTATTCCTTACATAAACACCAGACGAACACAGAGATGTAATCGCTCATCTCTTTTTCTGTCCTTCATCAGTCTGTCAGCATCACCCAATCTGTTTTTTTACAACAATTCAATGAGTCATGAATTTACGGTACGCTGTCATGCAAAGGATGAGTGCATTTCAACTGCGGGTTTCTGATTAAAACAATATTGTCTGAGTTGTATCTACACACACACACACACACACACACACACACACACACACACACACACACACACACACACACACACACACACACACACTCAGGGTTTCTGCACTATATCACCAGCCAGCTGACATCACTGTTTTGGTGCGCTGCCTTTAATGATTTTCTAATGTCATTTTGATGAGGATAAGTGCATTTCCTCAAGGTCCTTCGCTCAGAGTTAAACGCTGCCTCGCTGATCGAAAGCGCAGCCCCCCGCTTGATGTCTCCAAACGGTTTGTCCTAATCAAAACTAATGGGGGCAATTAGATGACCGGAGGTCCTTTGTAGAAGGAGGGGGATCAGTCGGTAGCCTCAAGAGGTGATGGGACTGTCAGCTGACGACAGTGAGGTCATCGCTAGGGAGGGATGAAGAAAAGCAGAGAACGAGAGAACAAAAATGGAAGGAAAAACAAAAGACGTTTGATGACTGTTGAAACAGTAATGGGATTGGAAATGGGGAACTGGGTGTAGAAGAGAGGGATAAGAGGACTGAGTGAAGTAGACTGAGAAAAAAAGGGGAGTGGAACAATGGGACTGAGGATGAGAAGACTTGGAGAAAGAGAGGAGAAGGAGACTGGAAAAGGGAACTGGAAGAATGAGACTGGAAAAAATGGGACTGGGAGAAGGAGGCTGGGAAAAGGAGACTGGGAGAAGAAGACTGGGAGAAGGAGGCTTGGAAAAGGAGACGGGGAGAAGGGGACTGGGTGAAGGAGACTGGGTGAAGGAGACTGGGAGAAGGAGACTGGGAGAAGGAGACTGGGAGAAGGAGACTGGGAGAAGGAGACTGGGAGAAGGAGACTGGGAGAAGGAGACTGGGAAAAGGAGACTGGGAAAAGGAGACTGGGAGAAGGAGACTGGGAGAAGGAGACTGGGAGAAAAAGACAGAGCTTAGGGGACTTGAGAAGAGTGTAAAACATAAACGGAGGGAAAAAACAACCCAAAAAGGCAAAATCCAGCAAATTTCACATCAAGTGAAAAACTAAAACAATTAAAGGATCTGATGTTTCTAACCAAGAGGCTACGAAATCCATTTTCCCAAAACAGCCCAAAAACTTAATCCAGGAATAAACACATGACTCCCCAAAACCACATCGTTCACACACAGCGCAAACGTAATAATGTAATGAAAGTATAATCAAATAAATCCGAGCACAAAAAATACAATCAGCTCCCTGTATAAACATTTACTGCTCCCAAACGAATCCTTTCCGATCCGAATCAGAATCTTTTGTTTCAAGAGTGGATCAAGTTCATGGTTGCTATTTTTTATTTTAATTCTTAAATATATTCCATGTTTTGGGCCTGATGATGATCCTGGGTATCGGATCAGTGCCATCTCCATCTCCAGCCGAGCGAGAGCCGTTTACTGGCAGATTTGTGTTACACTATACCCAAACATTTCTAATCCATTTCTAATAATGTTACGTTAGAAACTCCCATGTCCTCAAACTGCTGATGAGTTCCAGTTAGACGGAGCCTCGAAACACATCGCACAGCGTAGCACAAACTGGACAAAAAAAACCATCACAACTGCAAAGCTGCCACTGTTGGGCCCTTGAGCAAGGTCCTTAACCCTCTCTGCTTTAAGAACATTGTATCATTGTTGACCTTGTGGCTCTGACCAAAGCTCCAGACTGGGAAATGGAAATAAATGAATGTATTAATTTATTTATGAATAAATAAGGCCAAATGATTGTGGACACCTGACTAAGAATGCTAAGTGCTTCTTTATTAAACATCACATGCCACATTTGCTAACCACGCCCACTCTTCTGGGAAATGTTCCACTAGATGTTGTGTGAGATTTCATTCAACTGGTGTTAGTAAAGTCAGGTACTGCTGTAGGTGAGGAAGTGGGAGGTCTGGGGTGCATTAATTCACTAATCAATGTATAAACAATCAATTAATTAATTGATTGATTAATTTTGATGTACAAACATAGCAAAGAGATTACAGATTTTTTTAGTTGTTTAAATCAGGGTTCGCAAAATCACAAGAGTGATCACACGAGGTTGTGTATGTTTCAGTAATGTTCACATTTAAACACTAAAGCTACAGATGCTATAGATGTTAAATTAATTATTACTAGGATAATGAACAGGTGCAAAAAGAACGCATGTTTTTAAAATGAGTTTAACTGTTGATTTAAAATATAAAACATTTATTAAAAACCCTCTGAACTGTTCTTTTTGCCCCACCCATTATTCATATAAGGAACGCCTAATTTGATATCAATCAGTTAAATACTAATCTGTATTTTCTCTATTTGATTATAACTGTATATCATTGTGAATTCATATTCATATATATTCATATATATATATATATATATACATATACATATATACACACACACACACACACAGTGGGGCTGAAAAGTATTTAGTCAGCCACCAATTGTGCAAGTTCTCCCACTTAAAAAGATGAGAGGCCTGTAATTTCAGCACAATTGGTGGCTGACTAAAAACCTTTTTTTGCCCCAGTGTGTGTGTGTGTGTGTGTGTGTATTTTATATATATTATATATATATTTGAATTGTATTGTCTTAATTGTATTTTTTGGGGGGGATATGTCATGTTTTTATAGTTATATCTCTTTTAGTGGTTATTTTAGTTTTTAAATGTGGTACGTGGCTCCTTTTAGAATGAAATTCCGGTTGCGTTCCCTCAGCTGGCTGTGAACGTGGCTGAGTAAAAATCAATGCTCAAACTGTTTACAGTTTCTTTATTAATTTGTTCTTTTTAATGATTCAGTCTTTGTTGTCTGGTCTCGTTCATTTGCCAATACGACATAGATCGAAAATGCAGACTGTCACATAATCAACATGAGCATGTAGGAATATTATTTATTATTATTTATTATGTTTATTATTAATGAAACCAAAGTCAACACAGAGCATGAAGACTAAATATTCTTGTATATGTGAATACATGCGTGTTGCGCTGAAAGTTTTAATTTTACCTCATTAATATTTATTTATACTTTTAATAAAAATGGTCAAACTGAAATCCTATATTATATATATATATATATATATATATATATATATATATATATATATATATATATATATATATATATACACACATATACATACACACACGCATACAGAGTACTGTATCTTGGGTACTGTTGTACATACAATGTATTTATTGGCTTCTATTTCGTTCGATCTTCCGTTCAATCATTCTTAAGGTTGTAAGTTCATATCCATCCACCTGTCCGTCCGTCTGTCTGTCTATCGATCTATCTACATTCACAACATTTGGCAGACACCTTTATCCAGAGCGACTTACAATTATCTCATTCATACAACTGAGCAGTTGAAGGTTAAGGGTCCAGCAGTGGCAGCTTAGTGGTGTTGGGATTTAAACTCACAACCTTCTGATGAGAAATCCAACGTCTTAAGCACTGAGCTAGACCTGACCCTTCCACGCTCCCCACCCACCCTGCTAATGTAATAAATGTAGCGCAGAAATAAAGAGAACTAATGGCTGTAGCAGATAAAAACTTGATGGCAAACACATCATATCTAATATTTAAATTAAAACACAAGCATCTGATTTACATTTTCACATTCAGCGAAACCAGACAGCTCTTTTGTTGTTAAGGCCTAATGAGTCATTCATTTTGCAATGGCTTATAGACAGAAAAACTTCTACAGTTTCTTAATTTCAGTTCCTTCTGAAGCGTCTCGGTAATTAACATTCGAGTGCCGAGCGAGACGAGAGCGGGACTCCCCCTCACGTCACCTCACCTCACCGCACCTTTAATCTGTTGACGTGTTTACGAGCGTGTTGAGTGCACCCGAGGCCGAGCAGTGGCGTCTAAACTTCCTCCCTCTCGCCCGCTACGCCGCCTCGGACATGATGGATGGCCTCCAATCACAGGCGCTGATGAGGGTGCTATGCTACACTACGCTAGGCTAACTACGCAAAGCAATAATGCAGGGTGCCGTTTAACCATCAGAAACTCGCACACGAACGTATAAAAATAATACCAGCTGATTCGGATGGAAGTGTTTGGAGTTTTTTTGGCACAAACGCCAAAGCCCCTGGGAGATGTATGTAATATGAGTGGATAACTAGCTAAGGAGCGAACGAGAGAGGAAGGGGAGTGAAAAGAGAAAAAGGGAGCACTAAAACAGAATGGGGGGCTGGAAAGAGAACGAGAGAAAGAGGGGGCAGAAAATGAGGTGGAATCAGAGGCCGTGGCGGCCCAAATTACTCATCAGTAAGACGATCCTCGGTGGCCAGTCGCAGTGCTGATCAGGGCCATATGCATGCACGCCAATACATAAACGCTCATGACTGTTATTATAGTGGCTGCCAAAAGCAGAACGCTCCATCTGAATGGAGTGCGAGATGCCATTGCAGTCCTGAACCGATGGTCTCGCATGCTCAAAACCCTCAAAACATCTGATAGAAATGTATAAGTAATCACCACTCCAAACCTGGTGTTATGTATTGAGGAAGGTGTTATGTATTGAGAATTAATAATCCTGTATCACAGCAGTTCTGACCATGGAGATTTAAGTGAGACTGACACTTTATTAACTTGGATTTGAGTGCAAGTGATTTGAGACTTAATGCAGAGCACAACCCCAGTTCCAAAAACGTTGAGATGCTGTGTAAAATGTAACAAAAAAACAGAAAGCAAATCTCAAACCCATATATTATTTCCAATAGAACATTGAATACATATTAAATGTTTAAACTGCCAATTTGAGTCACGTTCTAAAGCCCATGTCAAGTTGGCCTTGGACATTAGAGCAAGACAATGCTAACTGCATCTATTACAATAGAATGATTTCGTAGTAGGAGGTCCTGGGTGCTAAACTAGCCTGACTGCAGTCTAGACCTTTTAGCATTTAAAACATTTGTCGTATTATAAAACGAAAAACACAACAAAGGAAACGCAGAACTGTTGAGCAGCTAAAATCCTGTATCAGACACATATGGGAGAATATTCCTCTCCTAAAACTGCAGCAACTTCCCTCCTCAGCTCCCAGATGTATACGGACAGAAAACGTGTACATTTTGAAAATTTTCAAAATTACACTGTGTTTTAAATGGTAAATATTCCCAGGTTAAATATTTGATATTTTTGTGTTTGTTTTATCGGAATAGAATATGGATTTTCAAGATTTGCAAATGATTGCATTGTTTTTATTTACATTTTACACAGTTTCAGGGTTGTAAGTTGGTTGTAGACTCCACAAGGACCTGATAATTAATAGTACGTGTCTCCACATGGATTTAGGAATAGCAAACTTGACATGGAATTTAGAATAAAGGACTCAAGAGAAACAAGTCTCAAGGCTGAATCAGGTTAAGCAATGAGATTTGACATGGACTTTTGGATAAGAGACTTAAAACTTATGACCTTTAAGATAAGACTTGACAAAGTGGCCAACTGAACTGAGACTCAACATCGATTCGAAAATAGAAACATGAGCCTTATGAAGACTTTATATATCTTAATCTTAATTGCATTCATTTGCAAATAACATGACGCTAACTAACGTAAGACTATCTGGACTAGAAGTTAAGTAACAAGACTTTATATTGACCTGAGAATCACTGACTTGAAGTTCAATGTGGCATTGAGGATTTAAGTAAATTAAGAGATGACCTGTCTTTGACCTTAACTTGGCATAGAGTGGAAGTCTCATGAGATAAATGCCTGACATGGACCGGAGGGTAAATTAACAACACTCAACATGGACTCGAGTCCATAGAGTCATGGAGAGTGAGTCATTTGAGGATTAATGTGGACTTGAGATTGAGACACTTGAGACTGTATGTAGACTTAAAAATAAATGTGGATTTGAGACTAAGACACTTGTAGATTGATGTGGATTTGAGATTAAGACATGTCAGGCTTGATTTGGCTCTGAAATGAAGACACTTGAAGCTTGGACTTGAGATTAAGTAATTTCAAGCTTTAAGTGGACTTAAATTTCACAGTTTCAACAATTCCAAACTGTGCAATGTCCACGAATATATCAGCGCTTCTAATAAATCGGTGCACCAGACATATACACACACTTTCCTTAACCCTTTAGTCCGACGGCTTTATCATTACCAGGTTTTATGTTAAATAAAAGAAAACTGCTTGTCAGAAGTGCTGAAACTGAGAATGAGCTCTAAACGGATGAGAATGAATGGGAATGGAAGGCAGGAGGAAGAAGAGGTCTGGGATAAAACGCTCTATTTCATCTCTCATGTCTCCTGTAATACAGCCTATAAGGCCAGACACCCTCATTATGCACTCGCTGTGAAAACATACTTAACAGGGTTTCCTCCGAGAACCAGACGGCTCTGCGAGTATATCTGTCCCTGTGTCCTCTGCATGAACTGGAACATATGTTGTGGAATTGCGTATGCTGCGAGTTGCCTGTTCCATTATAATATCAACGTATACCGTGTAGCATGAGCGTGTGTGTGTGTGTGAGAGAATAAATTATCAGCAGGCCCATCTGTAGTATAGCTGCCTTTAAGTGTTTGTTAAAGTCTGTTTTCATTGCAATTAACCGACCAAGAAAACAGCACTTTCACATGTCAGCTCTTATTCCTGTAACGACATCAGGAAACACCTTCGCAG
>NC_060890.1:25584499-25621999 GCF_014805685.1 Silurus meridionalis
GTGTGTGGCCATGTTGATCTAGCACTCGTTTATGTTACGCAAACCACAGAGAGATGAGCATTTTATAACACAGACACACACAGACACACAGACACAGACACACACATATGCCTTATTACACCATTTGCAAGCTGGTAGCTTGTCGCCTTCTATGTCCCAGACATCCATCTAATTTCTTTCTTCCTCCTTACCAACAATGAGAGACACACACTAGCATGTGCAAATGTGTGTGTTATAAAAAATAAAAAAAAAGGCACATCTCAAAGGAATGGTTGAAAGGAGCGCTCACACATCTAAAAAAGAGTGCTTGAAAGGAGTGCTCGCACGTCTAAAAAAGAGTGCTTGAAAGGAGTGCTCGCACGTCTAAAAGGGGCACTCACACATCTGAAAGGAATGGTTGAAAAGAGTGCTTGCACGTCTAAAAAGAGTGCTTGAAAGGAGCACTTGCATGTCTAAAAGAACCACTCGCACGTCTGCAAAGACTTGAAAGGAGCACTCGCGCGTCTGAAAGGAGCGCTCGCGCGTCTGAAAGGAGCGCTCGCGCGTCTGAAAGGAGCGCTCGCGCGTCTGAAAGGAGCGCTCGCGCGTCTGAAAGGAGCACTCGCGCGTCTGGAACATCAGTGAAAATTCTCAGTACACTGGCTGGCTGTAGGAGTGCGCAAACTTTTGCACTCAGTAGGCTCAGTTGTAAAGTTCGATTTTTTGTGAAGGAGTCATTGTGTGTAGTGTGAGGTGTGTTTAGTCTGGTATAGTGTGTGTGTGTGTGTGTGTGTGTGTGTGTGTGTGTGTGTGTGTGTACTCACTCCTTCAGCGAGAGCACCAGCGCTGTCCACAACAGGAGCTGGACATCTTTCCTTGTAGTGCTGCAATTCCTCATGGATCTAACACACACACACACACACACACACACACACACACACACACACACACACACACACACACACACACACACACACAGAGAGAGAGAGAAAAAAATACATAAACACGTGAGTATTGCAGAAACAAAGAAACCACTTGAAATGATATCAACTACAGTGGAACCCGGTTATGTCGATGTCCTAGGGGGTCGCCAAAAAGCATCGAGGTAACCGATGATTGAGATAAACGAAAATCAAAATGGCGGCAATATATTAACGTGCTTGAAATTTCTTTATGTACTTGATGTGCGTTAATAAATGAGAATGTGCATGCACGTGTTTTTGGAGGGTTTTTTTACACAACAGCGTTGCCGCGATTTGTTTGATGAAGGCATGCTATAAAAATACATACAGTACATGTTTATCTGTCAGGATTTCACCTGCCACGCCCCCTTCGGCCCCCTTCGGCGCGGCAGGTGCTTTCTCGGCCGCTTTCTCTGAAGCTCCCGGCTTTGATCGCGCACACATGGTGCTCGTTTATCATCATCACCAGCTCCTATTTAAACTTCCACACTCTCACTGTCCGTTATTGTTGGTATATGTTGGTTCACGGCGGTCGTTGTTATCGCTCATGAGTATCCCGGTACGTGCCTTCCCACCGGCACTCTCTCAACGGCTGCTCTTTTCTTCCCAAAGCGCACCGCGCCCCTACTAACACTACGAACACTAGCACTAACTAACAGCAGAGATTCACCAGTATACAATACAACACCTGTAGCAGCTGTAAGACTTGATTTTTCTGCCACTTCCGCGAGTTCTTCTGCGGCTGCACCGAGATAACGACGTTAAATGGCAAATTTTTCCCCTCCTTGTGCTCGAGATATCAGGGTTCGGCGACATAAAAAAGACATAACCGATAAAAAATGCTTAGAAAAAGCGAGAATTTGGCGGTTCCACTTCAAAAACATCGACTTAATAGGGGTTGTCGAGGTAACGGAGGTCGAGATAACCAGGGTTCCACTGTATTAAACATGAAAAGTAACTAAAAATGGAAAGAAATAATCTTCTGAATAAAACTGAGATACAAGAAGAATAAAACACTTTTCCGGCTTAATGTTTGCTTACAGCCAAGCGGTCAGGACTTCCAGGAGGAGGAGAGAAGGAGTGGAAAAATGGAGGAGAAGAGGGAGTAAAAAAAGAGAAAAGGGGATAAAGATTGGAAATAAATGACAGTAGAAGGAGAGAAGAATGAAAAATGAGAGAGGAAAAAGGAATAATAGAGAAAGAGGCAGAGGAAGTGGAGGAGAGATGGAGCGGAAGAGCAGAGAAGAAGAAGGAGGAAAAAGAGAAGAGGGAAGGAAGAGTTGGTTGAGATGAGAGGAGAAGGTGAGAAGAAGGAAGAGAGGAGGAGGATGAGACAGAAAAGAGAGAACTGGGAGAAAGAGATGAAAGGAGACAGAGAGATAAAGGGAAGAGAGAAGTAAGAGGTGGTAAAGAAAAAGAAAAAGAACACAAGAGGAAGAGGAACAAGAGATGATAGAGGAAAGAGGAGAATTAGAAAGAAAGGAGGAGGAGGAGAAAGAGAAAAAGAGAGGATACGGAAAAGATAGGAATAAAGATAAAAAGAGACAAAAGAGGAAAGGAAATGAAGAAAGAGGAAGGTAGAGAACAGGAGAAGGAGAATGAATAGAGGAGTACAAGGCAAAAGAAGGAGAAAATGGGGAATGGAGGAAGTGAAGGAGAGGAGCAGGAAAGGGAAGATGGAGGAGAGGAAAAAGGAAGAGAAGAAGGAAAGGAAGAGGTGGAGGAGAGTAGGAGTAGAGGAGGAGGAAAGGTGGAGGAGAGGAGAAGGAAGAGGAGGAAAGGAGGAAAAAGAGAAGAGGAAAGGAGGAGGTGGAGAAGAGCTACAGTATATAAGAGGAGGAGGATCAGAAGAAGAGGAGATGAAGACTTGGAGGAGATAAAGGAGAGGAGAAAAGGAGGTGGAGGAGAGGAGAAGTGGAGGAGAGGAGATGAAAAGGAATAAATGAAGCAGAGCATTAAAACCGACTCGATGTGAAAAATGGCATGAAAGTCAAGAGTGCAAAGGGCAGAGCCAGAAAAGAAAAACAGCACAAAGATTCACACGAGAGAGAGAGAGAGAGAGAGAGAGAGAGAGAGAGAGAGAGAGAGAGAGAGAGAGAGAGAGCGTAAGAGAGTAAACGTGTGGTTAAATAAGGAGATGCATTGAAAAACAGGCAACAGTGAACCGTATGAGGAAGGTTAATCTAAAAACAGCACAGAGAGAAAAGGTGGCGGAAATCAAAGCAGAATAAAGGAATAAAAGCCAAACAGAGAGAGAGAGAGAGAGAGAGAGAGAGAGAGAGAGAGAGAGAGAGAGAGAGAGAGAGAGAGAGAGAGAGCAGAGCCGCCATCACAATCATCCTCACCATCTCATCTCATCACTAAATCTCATCCCTCACCATCTCATCTCATCACTACATCTCATCCCCTCACCATCTCATCGTCATAGCTTCACCTCATCCCCTCACCATCTCTTCCCCTCACCATGTCATAGCTTCACCTCATCCCCTTACCGTCTCATCCCCTCACCATTTCATCGTCTCATCCCCTCACCATTTCATCGTCTCATCCCTCACCATCTCATCCCTCACCATCTCATCATCTCATTCCCTCACCATTTCATCCTCACCATCTCATCGTCTCAACATTTCATCGTCTCATCCCCTCACCATCTCATCGTCTCAACATTTCATCGTCTCATCCTCACCATCTCATCGTCTCATTCCTCACCATCCCATCCCCTCACCATGTCATCGCCTCATCCCTCACCATGTCATCGCTTCACCATGTCATCGCTTCACCTCATCCCTCACCACCTCATAGTTTTATCCCCTCAACATCTCATCTCTTCATCTCATCGCCTCACTCTCATTGCTTAATCTCCTCACAATCTAATCGCTTTACCGTCTCATTTTATTGCCTAATCCCATCCCCTTACCGTCTCATCCCCTTACCGTCTCATCGCATTATCTCATCCCCTCACCATCTAATCGCATCATCTCATCCCCTCACAGTCTTATCGCTTTATCTCATCCCCTCAAAATCTCATCGCTTCATCCCATCCCCTTACCGCCTCATCGTTAAAATCCCCTCATTATCTCATTCCCTCACCACCTCATCGCACCACCTCATCATACCATCTCATTGCCTTATCACCTCAAAACATCCAGGTCTAAATTGAGGGGCCTACACCAGTATGCATAATATGGTTTTGGAGTCTTTGTTGAATACAATGATGAAAAACGCACTGAACGTTCAGACTGCTGTTCCCTTTAACACAGACGTTAGCACACGTGCAGGTCACGACCCCAAGGAGAACCCTCATCACAGTTTGCAGTTTCTAATATCTAGTTTCACGGCTCATAAAGAAATCCTGGATGCAACTAACTATACTAAAGGCACCAATCCATCAGGATTTATAAGAGCTACCAGGTGGTGGTGTACGTGGAGGAGCTTGATGTCAGAGCACCAGGATACACGTCTTACACAGAAGGTCTCCGTGAAGAGGTGTAAAGCTCAAGAGATAGTATTATCATCCCGCAGTAAACACATGTATCAGTGTGAAACACGATCCTCGTTTCATGTGGAAAGAACTAAACTGAGAACAACGTCTGCTGAAATACCGTCAGGACACTGTGTGTGTGTGTGTGTGTGTGTGTGTGTGTGTGTGTGTGTGTTGATTCTGGAGCTTTCTGAAACCAGGAAACGAATGAAGGTGGCTTGGGTTTCTGACAGTGTTTACTTTGGATGCAGGCTGCTGCATTAAAATAATAATCATCCTCGTTTTCAGACAGACCACCGTTACTAATAAGGCTCTCTGCATTAGAGGAACCCAACGGAGAACGCAATGGAGATCTGAGCAGCGTGGCACAGGGGTTTGTCATCAGAAGTTTGACCTAAGAATGAGGTCAAAAGCCGTGAATATGTTCTAAATGAAGCCGCATTTTCCATTTCAGTGTTTTTTTATTATATTATTCCAATCAGTTTTTCTTGTAATATAATAATAATAATGCTATATAGTTTTCCACCTATATTCCACCTGAGGAACACTTACAGAATTTGGCAGACACCCTTATTCAGAGCAACTTACATTTATTTCATTCATGCATCTGAGCAGCTATGGGGTTGGGGGTCTTGCTCAGGGGCCCAGGTGTGGCAGCTTGGTGTGGCTGGGATTTGAACTCTCAACCTATGGCTCCTAAATGTAATCTCTCTACCATCAAGCTACCATCTGTCCTACAGTAAATCTGAGATAAACCTGAGGTGAATCTGAGTTAAAACTGAAGTAAAACTAAGGTAAATCTAAGACGAATCTGAGGTAAATCTAAAGCAAGTCTGAGTTATACCTGAGGTAAATTGAGGTAAACCTGAAGTAAATCTGAAGTAACTCTGGAGAAAAAACAGAGGTAAATCTGAGAAAAAAAATTGAGGTAAACCTGAAGTAAATCTGAGGTAAATCTGAAATAAGACTGTGGGAAACCCAAGATAAATCTGAGGTAAATCTGAGATAAACCTGAAGTAAAGCTAAGATGAATCTGAGAAAAACCTGAGGTAATTTCGAGCTAAATCTGAGTTCAACATGAGGTAAATCAGAGTTAAATCTGAGGTAAAACTGAGGTCAATCTGAGGCAACGGTGAGGTAAATCTGAGTTCAACATGAGGTAAATCAGAGTTAAACCTGAAGTAAATCAGAGTTAAACCTGAAGTAAATCAGAGTTAAACCTGAAGTAAATCAGAGTTAAACCTGAGGTAAATCAGAGTTAAATCTGAGGTAACACTGAGGTCAATCTAAGGTCAATCTGAGGTAAATTGAAGTCAATCTGAGGCAATGCTGAGGTAAATCTGAGGTAAACCTGAGGTTAATCTAAAGTCAATCTGAGGTAAATTGAGGTAAATCTAAGGTCAATCTGAGGTAAACCTGCGCCAGAGTTCCGGCTGGAAAACACAAATGTTTAAAGTAACATCGTGCCTGTACATCTAGATTCTAGAGGTTAATAAACATATACAGGCTTTACATGAAATATTTCATTGATTAGTGAAGTTATATAGACATAGAAATATACACAATTCCACTGAAAGCACACACACACACACACACACACACACACACACACACACACACACACACACACACACACACACACAGAAAACACACCTAACCCAGGTGGAATTAACAGATTGTTCTGGATTTCCTGTGCAGCTGTGTGTTGAGTACAGTATGTGAAGAGTGTGTGTGTCTGTCATGTTGGCAAAGAATTACAGATCTCTCTCACTCACACACACACACACACACACACACACACACACACACACACACACACGACATTGCAGTTTCCATAGCAACAGTTTCTTCGCAGTGAATCATACCGTTGTTGAAAGAAGTGAATTAAGCGTTTGTGGAAGGAGTCTTCAGTGTCAGTGTGAGAAGCAGTCAGTGAGAGCAGGAGATAACTCAAATATACAATAAAACATAGAACTCTATCAAAAGTATGATTTATTACGCAAAAAATTCATGCAGGCCATTTATACACACACACACACACACACACACACACACACACACACACACACACACACACACACTAAAAATAAGATAGTGATCCAAAAGCAGGTAATAAATCTATTCAAGTAGATTTTGTTTTACATAAGTTTTATAGTTAGTTGATGATAATAAAAATTGAAGTTATTCTGGTTAGTTGTGAATATTTAAGCTACTTGTATTTATTTGTCTTAAATATTCACAACTAACTAGAATAACTTCAGTTTTTTCTAGAAGTGCACTGTAACTTACTTTACCACAATATACATATAATTATACTTATTAATATTCATATTATACCTAATTATTCATACATGATATGCCATAACAACATGCTACTATGTTTTATTCATATTTTACCATGCACACACACACACACACACACACACACACACACACACACACACACAGATCATAGGTGTAAGCTCACCTTGACAAGTGAGTGCAGGCCCCGAGAGCTGAACATGGTGTGGAGAAATGAGCGATCTTCTGTGCTCTTTATGTACATCTGAAGCTGAGATGGCAACACTGACAACAGCTCATACAGACCTGCACAGAAAATACAGGAAACACACACACCCACACACACACACACACACACACACACACACATCATGTCACTTATATAAATAAAACATTCTTTCCTTATGACAGCTTAATTTAATAGAAACAAAAATAGATTAAAAAAAAAATGTTCAGGTAAAATCATAGAATTATTCTTCTGTTAAACATTTTAAACAAAACGACTGTGTGTGTGTGTGTGTGTGTGTGTGTGTGTGTGTGTGTGTGTGTGTGTGTGTGTGCATGGTAATACATAGTGCAATTTGAAGGGCAATTTAGCGATTCCTGTGGTAATTAAAATCAGTTCAATTTAAATCCCAAAAGAATTAAATAATGGATATTAATGCAAAGAAAAATACATTACGATATAGCCCTTCAATAAAAAAATTAAATACAACTTTGAAAATACAACTGAGAAAATTGATGTTTGATTTTCTATGTTAAAGTAACATTTTTGTACATGTCTATGATAAAGTAACCCCGGTTCAAAACTGGGTTAAGAGATTCTACTGCATGTTGCACTAAATATTTTTGCATGTTGTTACTAGTAAAATATTGTTCTTTTTTATTTTAATATGTAAAAAATTAATTATGATGTTTGAATCAAAAATTGGGCTTAGATGTAACTCAAAACAAGTGTTAAGCAGATGCCCAGTTTTTTCACAATCTACGATTTCACTTTAAAGGGTAGTTCACACATTAAAAAGAGTTCATCACAGGGGTTAGATCATTGACCTGTTCCAGACTGTACCTTACTTCCTCCTTTTGTTTCACTACTTCCTTTTGTTTTTTCACAAATTTAGAACTGAAACAAAATTCCCTAAAGTTTCAATAAACCACTGTCTAATGTTTTCTCAGTCTGTCTGTGGACTCGTGCTCCAACACACACACACACACACACTCACACACACACACACACACACAGTTGCAACCACACCTAGAGGCAATGCAGCATCCACTATCCACCTACGTCCAACCTGCATGTTTTTAGACCACATGGTGAAACCAGACAACCCGGAGAAAACACATAAGAAGGAACTCCATACAAAACAGTAACCTGATCTTAGAAACAAATCAGGAAGGTATTTAGACCTGGAGCTGTGAGACACTTTATGAAAAACTCTACGAGGTCCGTGTGTAGAGTAAAGGTTCTTCTTAGCACCTGGAACCAGTCAGACTTTTGGCTAGGACCAGCCTGCTGTAGGCTTCTACACAGACCATTGACAGGTTCTCCTACCGATACAACCCTTTTGCTAAAGATTAGTAGATGATTCTGAACATCCCAATTCACATTTAGTTCCAATTTGCTGTTATAATAAGCTTCACTCTTCTATGAAGATGTTCCACTAGATTTTGTGAAGATGTCTTCAGTCATAAGGGTGTTAGTAAAGTCAGGTATCTCCATAACTGAGGACGATGCGATTTGTTTACTAATTATTGGTCACTTTTTAAATAATAAAAGTGAATATTAAAAAAATGATGTGTCACGATACAAATGCCAACTTGTACCTGATGCAAACTTTTTTTTAACTGATGCATAATTTCTGTAACTTTCATGCAGATGCTCCTATGTGAATCTTACTATCCCGAGTCCCCATAAAAGGTACCATGGGACCACGTCAATCAAATAAGGGGGCAGGGCTAAACACAACAACATCTGGCCAGGCTATAACAAGCCTGCTTTCTAAACCCTTCCAGAAAACCATGAAGGTCGCATCCCTTTTAGATCAGGAGCTCTTTATTCCAGGTCTTACGCAGATGGACTTCTCAGATGTGGAGATGTATTAATCGAGTAGACCTGTTTGGAGCCGTGTGTGTTTTGGACCGAGGTGCTTATCATTAGCCCTGTGAACAAGAGACTGAAAAATATGAAGCGAATAAATTCAACCATTTCTCTCGCTCTCGAAGCGTCACCCCCCCACACACACACACCACCACCACCACACACACACACACACACACACACACACACACACACACACACACACACCGCTGTCACTCGAGTCAAGTGGAACTTTTCGTTCTGATGTAACTGGAAACAGGGAGATTTTCCAGCGGCAACAAATCCTTATATTACACTTCAGTATTCCTCAGAGAGACAGAAGGAGACAAAGAGAGAGAGATGGAGGGAGAGAGGGAGGAGGAAAAACTGCTGGAAATCAATAAATTCCTCCTGAACTACATGCCACTGCTAGCATTCCTCCTGTTTCTCAATCATTCCCTCATTCTGTCCCTGGATCCCAGATGCTCCGAATTCTTTTCATCGCAATGGAAAAATTTAGGCTACTGTCAGCCGAGAAAAAACAGAGTTCTGTCCTTTCTCTCTATCTGCAACTATTTCTGTCCTATCCCTCTCTCAATCATTCCTGTCCTATCCTTCTCTCCATCCATTCCTGTCCTATCTCTCTCTCCATCCATTTTTGTCCTATCTCTCTTTCTATTCATTCCTGTCTTGCCTCTCTTTCGACAACCATCCCTGTCCTATCCCTCTTTCTCTAACTATTCCTGTCCTATCCCTCTCTCCATTCACTCCTGTCCTCAGCCAAATTCTCCAACAATCCCTGTCCTATCCATTTTTCTCCAACCATTCTTGTCCTATCTCTCTTTCTCCAAACGTTCCTGTCCCATCCCTCTTTGTCAAACCATTCCCATCCTGTCCCTCTCTCCATCTATTCCAATCCTATATCCAATCCTATAATCCTATTTTATGTCTCACATTGTCTTGCTGTCTCTCTCTCTCTCTCTCTCTCTCTCTCTCTCAAATTTTCAATTTCAATGTACTTTACTGGCAAGATTAAAATATTCCAAAAATATCAAAAACATAGAAATTGAGAAAATATATATTTCAAAATTAAATAAAAAAAGAAAGAAAAGAAAAAAGAAAGAAAAGTCTGTCTCTCTGTCCATTTCCATTGCTTATCCTTTTTTCATCCGTCCTATCCCTAATTCTCCAACCATCCCTGCCCTCTCTCTCACTTTCTTACCATTCTTGTCCTATCTCTGTTTCTCCACTTATTCCTGTCCTATCCCTCTCTCCAACCATCCCTGTCCTATCCCTCGTTCTCCAACTATTCCTGTCCTATCCCTCACTCCATCCATTCCTGTCCTATTCCTAATTCTCCAACCATCCCCGTCCTATCTCTCTTTCTCCACGTATTCCAGTCCTATTATTCTCTATTCATTCCTGTCCTACCTCTCTTTCTCCAACCATCCCTGTCCTATCCATTATTCTGCAACCATTCTTGTCCTATCTATTTTTCTCCAAACATTCCTGTCACATCCCTGTTTGTCAAACCATTTCCATCCTGTCCCTCTCTCCATCTATTCCAATCCTATCCCCTGTTTTAATGTCTTATGGTCTGGCGGTCTCTCTCTCTCTCTCTCTCTCTCTCTCTCTCTCTCTCTCTTTTTAAAAATTTCAATTTTAAATGTACTTTACTGGCAAGATTGCTTAAATTTTCCCAAAATATCAAAAAGAAATTGAGAAAATAAATATATATTTAGAAAATAAATAAAATAAGAAAGAAAAGAAAAAATTCTGTCTCTGTCCATTTCGATAGTTTATCCTTTTTTCTGCTCTCTCTCATTTCTGGCTTTCTCTCTGTCCCTCAGGGTCTAATGTCAGTGTCCTTCTCCATTCTTTTTGTTATTTTTTCAGTCCCCATCTCTCTTTATTCTCTCTCTCTTTCTCTTAGTGTGTATGTGAACTCTTTTCAGCGCTGTTGTGGAAGCGTTTATTGTGATTGGACGTTTAATAAAATTCCCAGCGGTGGATGATTACTGAGTCGTCAGGGGGGGACGTACGGGGGACATCTTTACACGCACTGTGCTGGCAAAAGTATTCGGACACCTGACTTTTACAACCGGACTAAGTTCTTCCCCAAAATGTTACAAGAAAATTAGAAGCACACAATTGTATCAGAAGTCTTTAAATGCTGTGGCATGAAATCTTGCTCACTTGAACTAGGAGACCCAAACCTGTGCACAAAGCCAGCTCCATGAAGATCTGCCTCTCCATGGGTTGGAGTGGAAGATCTCCAGCTATAGAGCTCCAATCCAACCTTATTGAACATGAAAGAATATAAACACTGACTGCACCCCAGACCTCCTAGCTGACTTTACCAACACCTTTGTAATGAATCTCCACAAATCTCTAAAAGAACATCTTCCCAAAAGAGTGGAGATTTTCATCATAAAAGCAAAATGAAGACTACATGTGGAATAACATGTTGAAAAAGAATCACATAGCGATCTTAGCCACAAATCTCGGGTGTCTATAAACTCTGGACTGGCGTGATAAAAACGTGTTGAGATGCATCTTCTTTTATTCTCCTTGATCTTTATTATTAGGGATTACGTGTTTGGGTTAATTATCCACAAAAGGAACATGGAAAAGAAAATGAAGAAATCAACTCGTGAAATAATCTTTATCATGATGATAAACATGAGCGCTCACAAAACAAGAACCTGAACGATATTCCAACAGGAATCTAATCGGGTGATTGTAGTGGACTCAATGATATTGAAAAAAAAAAAAGATCAAATCGGCGATACACGTGTTGAAATCAAACTGATTCGGTGTTGCTGTGAAATATTCGAATAATGATCAAATCTTTACCTAAAAGGCACAAGGACTTTTAAAGAATATGCAAAAAAATGTACAAAAATTGTCTCCTGTCACCCTGACTCCGCCCCTGACCCTGCCCCTTTCTCCTCCCACCAACTCCTTCTCAGACTATCCTCAGGTCTTGTCAACCGGCAGGAAACACAAGTGGCTTTAGGGCTCTCTTTCACACACACACACACACACACACACACACACACGTTTCCTGACGATGTGAGCCAAAAAACGCAACCAAGTGCAATTAAAAGCTATCAGAAAACAAAACTCCCAAAATAAACACCAGCACCTCAAACCGTCCTGATGAGAGACGAACCGAGACGAGCTGCTGGACACACGCAAGACAGAAAAACTGAGGGAGGAACTAATGAAGCGCTTAAATGAGAGGGGGAAGAAGAAGGAAAAGAAAATAACGTAATGGCAGCTCTCCTTGATCAACGTTTTGCTTGGGTTCAACAATTAAATCCCAATTTCCTGGCATGTACAGAGAAGTGTTAACCCACCATATGTGTGTGTGTGTGTGTGTGTGTGTGTGTGTGTGTGTGTGTGTCTTAGAAAACTATACTTATCAATATTTCTCAAACATACAACAAATTTCTTTAATTGAGGATTCTCCATATTAGCTCCGAGCCCTCAGGAAAAACTCGACTCCGCCCCTTTTGTAATGCCATCATTAATTTACCCCCAAGTCATGCATATGTCCCAATTTGCATATCATGTATAGTCAAAAATCTTCCAATAGCTCTTCGTTTACAGCAAGATGTTTGTTTGATGACTTTCCCTCAGTTATCCCGTTGTAGACGATTGTAACGAAAGAGTATTTTTGGAGTTTGGTTGAATGTATCCTTCCAATGCCAGTTAATGCATATTTAATACATATCAAAGATCGTATTGGAAGCGCCGGTCCTAATTTTGGGAAATCTTTGTGATATGAAAGGCCTGGTGCAGTCACTCGACATATTTGCAGGGAAAATCCTGTACCTGGAGCTCCAGCTGAAGCTATTCATGGTGCTGTCAATCACTTTCTGTGTTTTGACAACTGGTTTTCTTCCATTGGTTTGTTGCTCTTGCGAACAAAGGGGATACCGGCCCTGGGGACTGTGCAGCAAAGTTGCCGGCGAGGGTGCGGTTTCAGCGCAGACGGTTATGAAGAAGAGATGAAGGACATTTAAATAGAAACAGGTCGTTGTAGCTGATGTAGAAATAAAAGGAGTGATCGCTGCCAGCACTTTTGCCAATGCCCAGCCTGTTTCTTACGTAGAAAGATGGGATAGAAGTTTGAAAAAGAAAGTGTGTTGAATGCCCAGGCATCATCAGCTTGTACAGGTTGATGCTCTTTGCACACTAATAGCATATTATCGCATCCACATAAGGTCATAGGTTCTTTTTTCATTTTGTTGTTATGGTCATTGTAAACAGCTGGCTGTTACATCGCTGAATTGTGATTTACTGGATGTTTGATTTTTCGCGTTTGAACTTGCATATTCTAAAATCTTTGGCCATTTTTCCCCCCATTCTCATTTGCATATTCATGAATTTTTGCACATTTTCTCATTCCCATTTGCATATTCATAAAATGTGCCCCCCATTCTCATTCGCATATTCATAAAAATGTGTAACTTTGCAAGGTTTGAATGAGATATTCCTAAATATCGAGCATTTATACGACCTCCACAACATCCATCAGTGCACACACACACACACACACTATGCATGGTATGCTACAGGTCTAATCTATCAGGCTGGCTGGTGGTTTGCTGGGCTTCCAGATGGTTCCGTTAAGATCGTGTGGAGTAAAACGATTGTGTTGGAGCGCGGCGAACGTGAGACGACCGCACCGCACATCTCCCGGCAACCAGACACTCATCAGTCAGGCTTTTATATCCCGACTACTTTTGAATAGATCACCATCACTTATTAAAGACTGCTTTCAGAAAGAGCTGAGAAAGAGAATCAGTGGGATGGAGGCCAGAAGAAGAAAGATGGGAACTTCAGTGTGGATCCTGGAGACTATTATTACATCCAATATCCAGCTGAGAGTTTGAAAACACACACACACACACACACACACACACACACACACACACACACACACACGCAATACTGCTAAGTCCTCTCCACAATGCTAAAGTTCAAGCATGGAAAGATGAAGGCCAAGGGTAACTCCACGAGAGATCCACGAGAAATCCACAGCTCAGACAGAAGAAATCCTGGACACTCGACAGCGCTGGGATTTATAGAAGCAGTTTTTCCAAAGGATTGATGTAGATCTTTGTGCCAAGAACTAAAAAAAGTACAGGTTTGGACTCATCACACCAGAAGACCAGAAGACCTCACAAATGTTTTCTACGTTTGTGAGAAACCAAACATTGATCATCTACCTGAGAAGAAGTGTGAAGCGCGGTGGTGGCAGCATTGTGTTGACCATAACCAGCGCACGAAAAAACACAAACACACACCTAAACTTATAGAATCCACAGACCTGGTTTTTACATAAAGCTTTAAAAAAGACACATACACATACAAACATAGATGGATGGATGGATAGATAGATAAATAGATAGATAGATAGATAGATAGATAGATAGATAGATAGATAGATAGAGATAGAGAGAGAGAGAGAGAGAGAGAGAGAGAGAGAGCGAGAGAGAGGCTTAGACAGTTTGAGAGAAATGGATAAAGAAGTAAAGACAGAGACAGAAAAAGAAGGCGAGAGGGGGTGGGATAGATAGAAAGAGAGATGGATAGATAAAAAGTGATAAAGAGGGTGTACAGAGAGAGAGAGAGAGAGAGAGAGAGAGAGAGAGAGAATAACTGTGTGCCTATTGGGTAACAGCTCAGCGAAGAACCACAAATGGCTGAAAAAAGTTGCATGTCCCAATACTTTTGGCCCGACAGTATAATAACTATGGGAGGTTTAGAGAGTAAACCTGTAGCACTTCTACATCTCCAACAACAAACACCAACACATTTACTACGTTTCCACTCAGGTTACTTCATTTCAGTTTAAATGATTGTGTGTGTTTTTTTCCGGCCCTGTAAAGAACCACCCCGAGCTGAAGAACAGCAGAAGTGACCACAGGTTTCCTTGTAGAACATCTACGCTTCCAGCAGACAGAAGATCGATGAAGATCTGGTGTAACATCACTTCAATGGTGAGTTTCTGTACCTGTGTCAGGACCCGGACCTGTAGCGAGGGCCGGCATGATCACGGTTACCACGGCGATGCGGGCGATTCAGACAGGGGATCGGACATTGACTTCCCTCAGGAGAAAGCTGGAGACCCAGGACATGACATGGACTATCCTAAAACACACACACGCACACACACACACGCACACACACAAAATGAGAACCGGAACACATTTCACAGACAACAAATAAATGTAATAAATACAAATTAAATAAAAATACAAACAAAATAATATCAAATAAATAAATAAATAAAACAATACTAAATGATCAAATAAAAATACAAATAAAGAAATAAAGTAAAAAAAAGTAAATATACATAAAATTATATGCTATAATGAAAATAAGCAAAAATAAAAAAAAAATATTTATTTTAATAATTTAAGGTAAAAATAAAACATAATATAAATAATTGATTATTTAAACAAATTATTAAAACAATTATAATATATAAATAAATAATTAATAATAATAAAATAATGAAAAGGTAAAAATACTAAAAATCAATAAATAAAACATGAAAGAAGAAACATGAAATAAAACGAAGAAAATAAAATGTAAAATTATCAAATATGCAATTTATATCAATCGATTCATTTATACGAAAGAAAAGAAAAAACCCAAACAAAAAATAAATTAAACATTAATGCAGTTTAAATAAAATAAACAGATCGATAAATTGTGTATCTGCTCGAGAGCTGAACCTCTTTTGTAGATGATTATATTAAATATTGAACCATAAATGGATAAAAAATAAATATTAAAATAAATTTTTATATAATTTTTACTAAATGTAAAATTACATAAGTAATTAATTTTTTTACAGTAAAAGAGAAATGCAGGGATTCAGAAGAAGCGTCATTTCTAATAATAATCACCTTTAACTATTTTCTTGAAATGAAATTTTCCCTTCACTTGAACTAGGAGACTAAAACCTGCTCCAGCATGATAAATGGGTTGGAGTGGAAGATCTCCAGCGCATATGAATGTGAACACTCACACCCTTGTGGCTGAATCAATCTTCATAAACCTCCACAAAATTAAGAGAACATCTTCCCAGAAGAATGGATCTTATTATAAGAGTAAATGGAGATTAAATGTGGACTGGGATGTTCTAAAAGAACGTAGCAATCTTACGACAGATGTCTGCAAACCTCTGACCATACAGTGTATATGTGCACCTTTACAGATTCCTTCAAGTAAATGAATTGAAGGTTTTATATTTATTTTATTTAATAATTATAACGTATTTATTGTAATTAATAAAACGTTTGGTGTAGAAAGACAGATAGGATGTTAAATATCTGAGCTCTGGAGATGATGCAAGAGCGTACGGATCTTGGAACCGGACAGAGAAGAACTCGTTGGCCGTATAAAAATATTCCCGATTAAATTCCTTTTTTTTCTTTTCTTTCAATCCAGGACTTCGGATCCAAGTGCCAGGGCCTGAGCCACGACACCGAAAGCACCTGACGGCTTTATATCGCCCTGAAGACCTGTAACCACTGACCAGGAGGAACAAATGAAAAAAACACGGAGGGATGAAGAAATGAAGAGGTAGGTTTTTAATGTGGAGAAAAGCAAAAGGAAAAACGAAAACACCTGATTACAAAAAAACGCGTTTTATTTCCACGCATCGCATCGTTTAGTGTTCTGCAGAGCTTTGCTGCCCCCTGCCGGTGCAATCGCACATTACTACTACACGGCATTAAATCTCGCACACCAAAACACGTGAACTCTTTCAGCCTTCATACCACTCCTCCACTCATCCCTTCATTTACCACTCCTCCACTCATCCCTTCATCATTTACCACTCCTCCACTCATCCCTTCATTTACCACTCCTACACTCATCCCTTCATCATTTACCACTCCTCCACTCATCCCTTCATTTACCACTCCTCCACTCATCCCTCCATTTACCACTCCTTCACTCATCCCTTCATCATTTACCACTCCACTCATCCCTTCATTTACCACTCCACTCATCCCTTCATTTACCACTCCTCCACTCATCCCTTCATTTACTACTCCTCCACTCATCCCTTCATTTACCACTCCTTCACTCATCCCTTCATCATTTACTACTCCTCCACTCATCCCTTCATTTACCACTCCACTCATCCCTTTATTTACCACTCCTCCACTCATCCCTTCATTTACCACTCCTCCACTCATCCCTTCATCATTTACCACCTCCACTCATCCCTTTATTATCTACCACCTCCACTCATCCCTTCATCATTTACCACTCCTCCACTCATCTCTTCCTTTACCACTCCTCCACTCATCCCTTCATCATTTACCACCTCCACTCATCCTTCATCATCTACCACTCCTCCACTCATCCCTTCATTTACCACTTCTCCACTCATCCCTTCATTTACCACTCCTCCACTCATCCTTCATTTACCACTCCTCCACTCATCCCTTCATCATTTACCACTCCTCCACTCATCCCTTAATTTACTACTCCTCCACTCATCCCTTCATTTACCACTCCTCCACTCATCCCTTCATTTACCACTCCTTCACTCATCCCTTCATCATTTACCACTCCTCCACTCATCCCTTCATTTACCACTCCTCCACTCATCCCTTCATCTACCACTCCTCCACTCATCCCTTCATCATTTACCAATCCTCCACTCATCCCTTCATCATTAACCACTCCTCCACTTATCCCTTTATTTACAATTGTTTCACTCATCCGTTCATCATCTACCAATACTCCACTTATCCCTTCATCATCTACCACTCCTCCACTCATCCCTTCATCCTCTACTTATCCTCCCCATTTTCTTTACCACTCGTCCACTCATTCCTTCATCCTCTACCACTTCTCCACTCATCTTCCCTCCATCCTCTACCTCTGCTCCACTAATCCCTCCATATCTCAGGCTACAAGGAAGATATACTTCAACACTCATTTCTATTCATAAATGGTGGAATGAACTTCTCAGACTCTTTCAGTCCTTTGTCTCTCTTACATCCAGAAACCAGTTTCTGGATGTAACTGCTGACAGACTTCAAACAAAGGACCTGAATGGCATCTGAGTGAATTTAAATTTAAATGAGTGTGTGTGTGTGTGTGTGTGTGTGTAAAAAAAACAAACGTATTATTATTGCATTGATTATTAGAATAAAGTAGAAATTACAAGAATAAAGTCACAATATTTTGAGAAAAAGACATACTTTTGTGTGTGTGTGTGTGTGTGTGTGTGTGTGTATATATAAATGTGTTAACAGCACTAGGTGGCGTCATCGCGTCAGATGAAAGTAAAGCCGGTTCATAAACTGAGCCGGTTTTCCACGGCGTCATGCAGGAAACATTCCTGCTGCTGGAAGCCTGCACGGATTCGGAGTTCAGGAATTCCAGAGTCCTGCTGCTGCCAGAGGAATGGAGAAGGTGTTCCTGAGGAGCGCTTTCACATCACATCAGAAGAGCTGTCAGGGTTCACACACCGCTTTTATAATGCAGTGTATACTATTCTATTTCTTCTATTTTAAGTGTGTGTGTGTGTGTGTGTGTGTGTGTGTGTGTGTGGTTCTGCAATTGGGAGTACAAATCATAGGGTTTAAAACACCACACTATGCAAATGTCCCAATTTGAAAACCCACATGTGTACAGTGTGTGTGTGTGTGTGTGTGTGTGTGTGTGTGGGTGAGTAAGAGAGAAAGAGCCTGGTGCGCCAGGTGTGCGCTGGTCTCAGGTAAAACACAGGGTGTGTTCAGGATAAAACTTCCTATTAGACTGCATTAAAGTCACGTGTGTTTATTATTAGTATTATTGTGTGTGTGTGTGTGTGTGTGTGTGTGTGTGTGTGTGTGTGTGTGTGTGTGTGTGTGTGTGTGTTTGCTTGTAGGTATATAAAAAGGAAAGGCTGCTGAGGGAACTTCTGTTTATAGCTGCTATTAATGCAGGTGAACCCAGGAAGCAGTTCTTTTGATTAAATGTAACTAGAAATGGATAAAAAAAAATGTAAGAAATAATTGCAATCGTTGGAAAATTGTTGACATCGAAAGAGGAATAAAACACTTAGGATGTGCCATGATTAGAAATTATAATTATTTTTAAGAATTTAGGGTTTGAATAGGTCAGAAACTGTTAATCTCTCGAGAACTATTGCTTAATAAACGGTTTTTGTTTTTCCCATCATTCTGTGTAAACTTGAGTTTCCCGTGGGTCAAAATCCCAACCCGAGATCAGCATTTCCTGATGAACCCAAACCAGTCCATCTGCTACCAACAGCCACATCATGATACCAACCATGTATAAACCATCATTCTGATGTTTGATATGAACGCAAACTGAAGCTCTTAAACAGCATCTGCAAGATTTTATGCGTTGTGCTGCAGCCGGACGATCACAATCTACCTAATAAAGAACTGCACGTACGTGTTTTTTTTTTAGCTGTTCCTAAAAAGTGACTGGTGAGTATCTTTAAGCATTAAACACTCCAATCTTGGACTGAATTTGCTTGTTCATTTCTGAAACAATCTTCATTTGTAAAAAAAAAATTATAAATTTCTCACTGTAGATTGCTGAATTTCAATTAGTTAGGAAACGGCCTTATAACCCCTATTAAATGATAAGCCACTAGAATTGCTTCTCTGAGATCTTTAGTCATGCCCATTGTTCTTGACAGGTTGGAGAGACACAGCCGAGTCCTCCAGGAACACCACGCTGTTCAATAGTACCTCCTGGCCACTTATTTCTCACTCAATGATTGAAGAAGAAGGGACTGTACTTGCCTAATTAGTCCAATAAAATCCAATTGGTTGGACCTCATTTGAATATTTAACAGAGATAGGAAAGAGAAGTGAATATATAATTAGCCAATTGAAGATTACCCAAAGATTACCACAGCATCGTCATGATAATCCGCTCGCTAAGCTTCTTAGCTCTGAAAATAAACATGTAGTAGTGCGTTTTCAGGTTGAGGTGTTTATGGTGCTCAGGAAATACCTGTGAGGCTCTTAAAACTCCGTCTCATGCATTAATAAGAGAATAATCAACAACGGGCTGATGTGATGAAGCGAAATTATTGACACCACAACTACCTTATACTTTTTATCCATTTATAGGGACATTTCATGATCTTAGGTAACGTTCTCACTTTCATGATAGTACCTAGAACCACTTAGCCCTTTTTGATTCTAGATTTTTATTTTTTTAATAAATAAATAAATAAATAAATAAATAAATAAATAACAGTATGTAACACGTAACATGTAACACACTGTTAGAAATATTAGTGCTGAAACGATTCCTCGAGTAATTTAAATACAAAAATTATTGAGGAAAGGAATTTAAAAATAGAATTTTATATATTTTTTAAATATTTGTATTTTGTTAATGCACAAAAAAGGTCACATTTTTACAGATTGCAATGTAAATTTTTAAACAACAACAAATGACTTGTGCATTTTAAGAGACACAAGAGACTCATTTTCACTTGTATATGTAGTGTTGAAAGAAAAGGGAGTTCTTATCTGATTACTCGATTACTAAAACAATCGATAGCTACAGAATTAATAAAAATAAACTACCGTAATTTCCGGACTATTAAACACACCCATATATAAGCCACACCCACTGAATTTGACAAAGATGTTTATTTTGAACATAAATAAGCCGCACCTGTCTATAAGCTGCAGGTGTCTACACTGAAACTAATGAACTTTACACAGGCTTTAATGAAAGACAGTGTCTGTTACACGACTTGTATCTAAACAGTAGCCTACCAAGAAAGTCATTGTTCACTGTCTTCCTCCTTCCTTTCACAACAATTTCTCTCTAGAGTTTTTCTTTTGGCATCGTCGTGCGTTTAAAAATCACCATCGGTGAATCTTTTCTCCCGATGCCGTGCAGCTCAGAACACAGGTGAAGTGTGTTTTCATGCCCGGTTGTTTTCAGCGTGACGAATGATTCGCATTTCCTGTAGACAGTCCGAGTGAGCGGCAGGTCAAACGTCAGAGGAACATCATCCATATTTATGATGTGGTGCGGCCGATTCAGTGGGAGCGCATCTGATTTATTATAAAGAGTTTCATTGGTTCACCTGAACCCGTTCAGCAATTTCATTGGTCTAATGTTATGGGGTTCAGTTTTTTGGCTTGAAGTTTGTGAAATCGGGAAAAACCCAGGAAAAATCCATAAATTAGCCGCTTCATTGTTTAAGCCACGAGGTTTAAAGAGTGGGGAAAAAGTAGTGGCTTATAGTCTGGAAAATACGGTAACCAGAAATCAGGAATCTCGCAGACAGATCCTGGAAATTTTCCCTTTTTTTTCCTTAACTTTATTTTATTTTCAAATATATCGTTTTTAGTAAATTTTTGACTCTTATTTGCGTTGTTATGTGTCTGAATGTTCTATGCTTTGGCAATACGAATGTTCATATTTTTCATACCAAGATACGAACCTTTGATTCTTGAATCTTATGGTAATGACACCGAGATCCAGTGGGTTCTGTACTTTCACAGTCAAAGCAGCAATCATCCGGTAAAACCCTCAGATCTGCCCCGTACTCCCGGGTCCCTGACGTGACCTTGTACCACATCCCTCCTTCCCACAAGTTTCCTTTAACGCTTTGAGGCTGAGGCTGAATTGGGAGCGGTGGGAACCCGAGTCGAAGCGATCGATTAATGTGCGATGTGAAATATCGCCCGGCGTAAATCACTCGGAGAGAAGACACCAGACACAAGAGGACGAGAGGCCCTACTGTAAATCAGATCTGAGAGAAAGGAGGGAGGAGGGGTGGTTTACACACTGTCCAATTCCTCCTTATTTGAATTTGGCACGCATTCAGAAGCCTGAGCGGTGAACCCTGTTCTGAAGAGGCTTGTGAGGAAGGTTACGGTAGAACTCAGAGCGTGAACGAGCTCATTGTTCTTACGCAGCGGAAGAACAGCGACTTTCTCCACAGCGACTGTGACAGTCTGAGACTGCTCCATACTACATGCTCTTCATACAGTGTGTGTGTGTGGGCATGAAGGAGACAACAATGGAAACAAGAATCCACATTATTACAGTAGAACTCGCAGATAACTTACACCCCTGCTGCTTCTGTACGGTTCCTCTTTAGTTCCTCCCTGTTAATGAAACACTAGAACCTGTTAATGAAACACTAGAACTGGTTAAAGGTTTGTGGAAACCTGACCATTCGATTGAGATGCACTACTTTTTGGACATCCCATTCCACATGTAGTCCCCCCTTTACTGTCATCATAACCTCCACTCTTCTGTTCCTCTATCACCAAACTTCCACTCTCGGGGCCCTTGAGCAAGGCCCTTAAACCTCTGTGCTCAGGGGCACGATATTCTGTCTTTCTTTCACTTTTTTTGTTTCTTTCTTATTTCCCATTTCTTTCTCACAACATTTTCATCTTTTCTTTCTACTTCTTCATTTCTTCTCTCTCTTACTTCATTTCTTTTCTTTTTCTGTACTTTTTCTGTTTGTAGCTCTCCTTTGTTTTCTCTTTTCTCTTACTTCATTTCTTTTCTCTCTTCATTTCTTTTCTCTATTTCTTTCTTTCTTCTCTATTTCTTTCTTTCTTCTCTATTTCTTTCTTTCTTTTCTTTTCTTTCCTTCTTTCTCAATTTCTTTCTCCATTTTTTCTTATTTCTTTTATTTTTCTCTCATTTATTTTCTTTCCTTCTTTTTTCTCTCTTCCTTTTCTCTCTCCTAATTTCTTTTCTTCTTTCTCAATTTTCTTACATTCCTTCTTTCCCAATTTCTTTTATTTTTTCTTTCTGTACTTTTTCTGTTTGTAGCTCTCCTTTGTTTTCTCTTTTCTCTTACTTCATTTCTTTTCTCTATTTCTTTTCTTCTTAATTTCTATTTCTTTCTTTCTTTCTTCTCTATTTCTTTCTTTCTTTCTCTTTCTTCTCCATTTCTTTCTTTCTTTCTTTCTTTCTTTCTTTCTTTCTTTCTTTCTTTCTTTCTTTCTTTCTTTCTTTCTTTCTTCAAATCACAGTACTAATTAAAGAGGTGAATTATGTGGAGTAAAAGTCTTTTATCAGTAAATCATATGATGTAAAACCCAGTTGACTGAACACTGGATTCTATCGTGAGCTCGTAATGTCATGAATAATCATCTTACAACGTTGTCCTGCTTGAACTCCTCCCTTTCAGTCCTTTGTCTCTCAACACTGTAATCTGATTCCTCCTCAGAGAGAAATGATACACGAGGAGAGCAGAAGAAACTGAACAATACTCGGTGATGAATATGTAATGAGACGAGGCTCATAGCAGGCTAACGAGGCCTAATAGAGCATCTTCAGGAGAAAAGAAAGGGGTGAAAGTGGAAGTGAAACATCAGGTTCAGGTGAACACCACACCACCAATGATACACCTGTGAGATACATCATCTCATTGAAATCAGGAAATGCACTGGATTTTCTAATGTAATAAAAACCGAAGGTAGGAAACCGTACAGGAACACTGTGTGGCCAAAGGTTTGTGGACACCTGCCTATAGGTTTGGATTGTTCTTTTAGGACCTCCTATTCCACATGGAGTTCCTATTTGCTGTTATAATAAGCTCCACTCTTTCTGGGAAGATGTTCCACTAGATTGCCTGGAGTGCAGCCAGTGTTCCAATTTATCTTAAAGGTGTTTAATAGATTTGCTCAATAGCAGGAGATCTTTCACTCCATCACATGGAAAGCAGATCTTCATACAGACTTTTCCTCAGACATGCTGTTCTTCCTCAAACTTTTAACACAAAATATCAGGCCCACAACTGTATCAGACGTCTTTGGATGCTGTAGCATGAAATTTCCCCTTCACTTGAACTAGAAGACACAAAACCTGTTCCAGCATGGCTATGCTCCTGTGCACAAAGCTAGCTCGCATGAAGATCTGCTTTCCATGGGTTGACGTGGAAGATCTCCTGAACATGATCACTGACTGCACCCCAAGGCCTCCTCACCTTCATTAGTACCTGACTTTACTAACACACTTGTAGCTGAATGAATCTTCACAAATCTCTGGAGGAACATCTGCCCAGAAGAGTGGAGCTCATTATAACAGACAATGGAGACTAAATGTGGAATGTGATGTTCAAAAAGAAGCACATAGCATTCAGGTGTCTACAAACGTTTGGCCACACAGTGTAGCTTCAGATTTGTTCTGAGACCAAAACAGTATTTCACACACTGCTTACTGGAAGAGGTCGGTTTCAGCTGTGCTCCATATGGGACAAACATCAGCACGTCTAAACTGATGCAAGTATCCATTTATAGGATCTGGAGTTGGGTTGCACTGCAGTGTGTGTGTGTGTGTGTGTGTGTGTGTGTGTGTGTGTGTGTGTGTGTGTGTGTCTGTCTGTCTCTCTCTCTCTCTCTCTCTCTCTCTCTCTCTCTCTCTCTCTCACACACCCCCTTCCCTTACCGCTAACACACTGAGCAAGACGAGGCAAGTCAAGCGCTGAGCCTCACGTGCGGTTTCTCTTTAATCACAGATGTTCAGCTCAACCTCATTAATCCATAACACAGAGAATAAACACTAACAGTTAGTAAAATCAGGTTCTGATGTAGGTGAGAAGGTGAGGAGGCCTGGGCTGAAGTCACATTCATTCATGTTCAATACGGTTTATCGCTCTACAGCAGGAGATCTTCCACTCCAACCCATGGAGATTGTGCACATTGTGAACAGGTTTTGGGTCTCCTAGTTCAAGTGAAGGCAAAATTTCATGCACCTGCGTCCAAAGTCCTATACAACTGTACATCTTCGACTTTGTTCCCACAGTCCCGATACTTTTGGGAATATAGTGTAGTGCAGTAACTTCTTTTTCTTTCGGCTGCTCCCATTAGGGGCGCCACAGCAGATCATTGGTCTCCATACCCCCTGTCCTCTACATCTGCCTCTTTCACACCAACTACCTGCATGTCTTCTCTCACCACATTCATAAACCTCCTCCTTGGTCTTCCTCTTTTTCTCCTTCCTGGTGGCTCCATCCTCAGCATTCTCCTACTGATATACCCCATGTCCCTCCTCGGCACATGTCCAAACCATCTCAATCTCACCTCCCTCACCTTGTCTCCACAACGTCCTATATGTGCTGTCCCTCTAACAAACTAATTTCTAATCCTGTCCATCGTCGTCACTTTCTCTAAATCCACAAATACACAATGCAACTCCTTCTGTCCTTCTCTATACTTCTCCATCAACATCCTCAAAGCAAATAACGCATCTGTGGTGCTCTTCCTCGGCATGAAACCATACTGTTGCTCATACTCTTCTCTCAGCCTGGCTTCCACTACTCTTTCCCATAACTTCATGGTGTGACTGATCAACTTCATTCCCCTGTAGTTACTGCAGGTCTGCACATCTCCCTTATTCTTAAAGATCAGTACCAGCACACTCCTTCTCCATTCCTCAGGCATCTTCTCACCTTCCAGAATCCTGTTAAACAATCTGGTTAAAAACTCCACTGCGTCTCTCCTAAACATCTCCATGCTTCTACCGGTATGTCATCTGGTCCAACAGACTTTCCAGTCATCATCATCTTAATCGCTGCTCTCACTTCCGCCTTACTAATCCTATCCACTTCCTGATTCTATCCACCTTCCTAATCTAGCAGCCAATCCAACATCCACTCCAACATCCAATCTAGCAGCCAATCCAACACCCAGCATCCAATCTAGCAGCCAATCCAACATCCACTCCAACATCCAATCTAGCAGCCAATCCAACATCCAGCATCCAATCTAGCAGCCAATCCAACATCCAGCATCCAATCTAGTAGCCTATCTAACATCCAGCATCCAATCTATCAGCCAATCCAACATCACTCCAACATCCAATCTAGCAGTCAATCCAACATCCAGCATCCAATCTAGCAGCCTATCCAACATCCACTCCAACATCCAATCCAACATCCAGCATCCAATCTATCAGCCAATCCAACATCCACTCCAACATCCAATCTAGCAGTCAATCCAACATCCAGCATCCAATCTAGCAGCCTATCCAACATCCACTCCAACATCCAATCCAACATCCAGCATCCAATCTATCAGCCAATCCAACATCCACTCCAACATCCAATCTAGCAGCTAATCCAGCATCCAATCTAGCATCCAATCCAGCATCCAATCCAACACCCAGCATCCAATCTAGCAGCCAATCCAGCATCTAATCTATCAACTAATCCAAGATCCAATCTATCAGCCAATCCAACATCCAGCATTCAATCTAGGAGCCAATCCAATATCCAGCATCCAATCCAATATCCAGCATCCAATCTAGCAGCCAAACCAACATCCAATCTAGCAGCCAATCTTGGAGCCAATCCAACATTCAGCATCCAATCTAGCAACCAATCCAACATCCAGCATCCAATCTAGCAGCCAATCCACCATCAAGCATCCAATCTAGCAGCCAATACAATATCCAGCATCCAATCTAGCAGCCAATCCAACATCCAGCATCCAATTTAGCAGCCAATCCAACATCCAGCATCCAATTTAGCAGCCTATCTAACATCCAGCATCCAATCCAGCAGCCAATCTAACATCCAATCCAACATCCAGCATCCAATCTAGCAGCCAATCCAACATTTAATCCAACATCTAATAATAATATGATGAATAACATGAATAATACGATACGAAGCGGAGTAACATAATCAGAGGAAAGACGAGTCTCTCTGATATCAGACTGATACAGAGTAAAGAGCTAAAGTCCAAGTACGATGCGTTTATTCCTTTATTGATCTGCAGGTGTAAATTACGTCTTTTTTATTTAATATTGAAGGGAGGAAAAAGTGAAAAAGGATTTTTATTCTTTCTGAGCAACAAACAAGAGAAAACAAGATTTCCACATATCCCAGCTCATAACCCTCCCAGAGCAGAGAGTGTTAAGGGCCTTTCTCGAGGGCCCAAGAGTGGCAGATTGGTGCTATCGGAGTCTTGAACTGTGTATAGTGGGTAATGAAGTACTGGACCACCATCTCAGTCGGATTGGTCGCTGTTGTTGATTTGATTGGCATCAGGAAGTAAGAGAGGAACTCTTGCAGCTCTGGATGTCGATGAACACGGCGCTTTCTTACGAAAACAATAGACCCTGTTATAGTAAGTGACTCAGACTCTCTCTTCTTTATCTCTCTCTTTCTCTCTCACACACACTCACACACACACACACACACAGTCCGTGGTCCACACAATGAGACATTCTCTCACTGAATGGACATCGCTCTCAATTTAGCCGGGCTGTGCCAAGATGAGCTTCAGTACCTTTTTACTCGGCTTGTTGGGAATTCCTATGGGATCATGTGATGTGGGACCAGAGCTCCTCCTTCACGACTCGTTTTAGCACCGATACATTTCTCTAAATGCTCTAGAAAAAAAAACTCAATTTTCATAGGAAAGCACTTTGTTAAAGCCTTTTAAGGTTCTGTTTATTCTTAATTCCCATTCCCGGCCAAAAGTATTCGGACACCCAAACCTTTCCAACCATCTGTGGTTCTTCGCCAAACCTTTTACCCTAAAGTTCACGCCTACGTTGGAACATGTGAATATTTGGGCAAAGGATTTGTGGACACCTAAGCATGAGATGCACTTTTATTTTTTTATTTTAACATCCACATTAAATTCCACATTCAGACTGCATTTGCTGTTATAATGTTCGGTCCCCACACTTCTGGGAAGATGTTTAGTCAGGTACTGATGTAGGTGAGCTGACGTTGGGGTCGGAGATCCCCGTAAAGCATTTTCTTAAGTACACGCTTAAGCCAAATGAATTGGGACACCTGATGCTTGGAGCCATATGTGGTTCACCCAAAATTGTTCAAAGCATGCAAGCAAAGCCAGCTCCATGAAGAAACATGAGTTGGAGTAAAAGATCTCCTGCTATAGAGCTGAATGTGAGCGCTGTGAGGACCCCAGGCCTCCTGCATCAGTACCTGACTTTACAAACACCCCTGTGTCTGAAAGAACCTCCACAAAATCTAGAGGAACATCTTCCCAGAAGAGCAGGGACAGAAAATTATAACAGCAAATTGGGCCTAAATGTGGAATGGGATGTTCATAAAGCACATCAACTTATGCTCAGGTGTCCACAAACCTTTGTCCACTCGTTCTAAAGTAGGCGTGATACTTTGCGAGCGGAAATCGAGCACGAATCACCACTTCATCTGAGCTTTTTGTTCAATCGATAAGAGTGCATTACGGGAGCCGTGTCCGTAAATACTTCCTGCGTGGCGAGAAAAGCGAGCGTGAGGCTAAAATAAAGCTGAGACGCTGGAGCCGTACGAAGTCAGGCGTGATTAATGTGGAGGAGAAAAACGGAGTGAGAGAGAAAGAGAGGGAGAGAGAAAGGAATGTTCTCATCACGTTGTTCTCTTGTGGCTTTTTCCTTCAGGCTGGAAAAAAAATTTGCTGATTTCTAAATATGTGCTGATGCTGAACTCTCGCTGTTCTCCTCCGTCTGTGCTTCAGTAGTTCTTTTCAGGTCCCGAGTTACGGATAGATTTGTCATTGTGTACATGCACGCACGCGCACACACACACACACACACACACACACACACACACACACACACACACACACACACACACACACACACTGTGAGGCTTGACAGTGCTGTGTTCGAGATTTTATTGGAATCGGATTCAAATGTTAATCGAATTCCACATTTCATCTCCGTTTACTCTTATAATCAGGAAGATGTTCCTCTAGATTATTTTGTGAGATCCATTCGGACACAAGGGTGCATGTAAAGTCAGGTACTGGTGTAGATAAAGTGAGGAGGCCTGGGGTCCTCGCAGCATTCACATTCATTCCTGTTCTATAGGTTTAGCGATCTATAGCAGGAGATCTTCCACTCTAATCCATGTACAGCAGATCTTCATGGAGCTAGCTTTGTGAACAATTGTCATGCTGGAACAGGTTGGAGTCTCCTAGTTCAAGTGAAGGGAAAATTTCATGTTGGTGCTTCTAAAACGTCCTGTACAATTGTGTGCATCCAATTTGGGGAAGAAACACATCAAGCTGGGAAAGCCAGGTGTTCCAAAACTTCATAAAGTGTATTAGGGGGTTAAGCCATCAATTCATGTCGGAAAAAAGGTAGTGAAATTTGGTACAATTTTAAACCTAGGTATCACCAAAGTCCCTTTTTCTATACGACGCACCTCATTTCCACCAAACTAAATTTTCCACTATCTTAAATGTTTTCTACGTCACCTTCACAATCCCCAGCAAACAGTGCAACCTACCTGGAAGTGACGGCACCAAACAGGACGTGAGGCTGTATCCCAGCAACGACGTCGCAAACCGACACAAAACTCCGCAAACTGCTTTATACCCATGACCTGAGGCTAGGAACCGAATTTATCGTCGGCACCACCTACTGGACAAAAGCTAAAAAACATTTAAAACGTGTAGATCTAATTGCTTTTATTGCCCCGCCTCTTTTGGTTCTGTGGCAACTCGAATCGTACCGGAAATACGATTTTACAGCGCATGTGCGAAATCGCTGCCAATTCCAGTCATCACCAACGTTATGATGACATAAATAAATATTAAATGTAAACAACACACTTGCATACAATTTTTCCATTTATTTTATCAATTTAATTTGGGCCAATTTAATCGGTTTACTATAAATATCACTTAAGATTTTACCAAAAAAAATTGTATATCAAAATAAATTTCCGGTACAGATCGAGAAGTGTTTAGTGATGAGTAGCTCATGAACGAGTCTGTAACGTGACTCAGAAGAGTCTCAAAGAGTGATTTATTTTTCTACAAAAACTCACGTGTTTAAGGCGTCGCAAAATCTCTGTAGATCATGTACAGGAAACAGAATCGAGTAGTTAACTTCTCCACTCTTCTAGACTCTTCTGTCGTTCGACTCCCATAGACGCTACACCATGTAATAGATCAGCTTTCTTTTAGTCTGATCTTGTCATTGTTACAATAATTATATTAGTCACGTGACAAAAGAACTACTCCGAACAGAAGATATGAGAGGTGAAGATACTTATTTTGTTTATCATAATTTGTCCATAGCGGGTTATACCCCTCCCCCACCTTGGACAATCGGACCATCTCTCGTTGTTCCTGCTGCCTAAGTAATCTCCAGTCGTCACACGTGTGAAACCCACAATCAGGACTGTTAAATCTGGCTTAAAGTCTTTTGCCCAAAGCACGAAACACAGCCTTTAGACCTGGAGACCGGGAGGGCCTACAGCGTCGCCTGCGCCAATCTGAGGAGAGGAATCTGCAAAGCCAAAGGCAACTGTCCCCACCTGCTTCAAGTGCCAAAACACTCTGCTGCAACAGAACTTGGTGACTTTAGTCCCATTGTGCTCATCCCTGTAATCACAAAGACTGGTCCTCACCCATCTTAAAGCCTGTCCGCCACCAAATCTGGACCGATACCAATTTGCATATCGCCCGCATAGGTCAACCGAAGACACCATTTCTACGGTACTTCATTCTGCCCTGACCCACCTGGACATCAGCTTTTAACACCATTAGTCCCTCCAAGCTAATCTTGGAGCTGAAACAGCTTGACATCAGCACAAATCTCTGCAACGGGACCCTGGACTTTATTATGAATAGACCACAGTCTGTCCGACTGAACACAGTCGTCTCCTCCAGTCTCAACCTCAGCACTGGGGATCCTCAGGGATGTGTATTGTCCCCTCTCCTATTCTCAATTTTCACCCATGACTGCGTACCTGCCTATGCCTCAACCAGCATCGTTAAGTTCGCAGATGACACCACGGTGGTAGGCCTGATCAGAGGTAACGATTAGACGGCTTACAGGGAGGAGATCCAGCACCCAGTACCATTGTGTGAGGACAATAACCTGAAACTCAACACCAAGAAGACACAAGAGATCATTGTGGATTAAAAACGAGCCCAGCTTTAAATTCCTTGGAGTCCACATCTCTGAGGATCTCACCTGGTCTCTGAACTCTTTAAACCTGATCATTGAGAGCATCTTCACTAACTGCATCTCAGTGTGTTACAGCAGCTGCACTGCTTCAGAACGGAAAGCCCTTTAGAGGGTGGTGAAAACCGCCAAATGAATCTCTTAGCTACCCAACTTTAACAACATTCACAAGAAACGCTAACCGCAAAGTGTGAGGAGTATCATCAAAGATACCTCTCACCCCGACCAAGGACTATTCATACTTCTCCTATTAGGGCGGAAGCTTCAGGTGCCTCAGAGCCGCACAAACAGACTAGCGTTTTTTCTGTGGCTGTTACTGCACTGAACGGCTGATCATCACACAATGTCAACACTGCATGGTCACTTTGTATTTTGCTCTGCTTCTCCACTACACATTTTTGCACCATTCAGAACTCACGTTTATCAGTGCACTACTGTACATTCCACCCATATTTACACTGTATATAACGTATCATACTTTTATACTTGTACATAACTATACTATAATGTATATGCATAATCTTTACACAGTATATTATTACACCATATATTATTACCTACTGCACCTTCTGTACATTAATCACCATCATCCCTGTAGATATCAACCTCATACTCTAGTTATCTACTGTTATTTATTATAAATAAGACACTTAAGTCTTTCAGATTAGATGCTTACTGCATTTCATTGGCTCTGTACATGTACACTGTGTGTGTGTGTGTGTGTGTGTATAATTAAATGAGCTAAGCTATTGCAGGAGCAGCTGAAGGTGCTGTAATAACACAGAACGCAATCCAAATGCCTCGGTTCCACTCCACAGCACCAGGGGCAGATTATAGACTGAAGGTGGAGTTGTTGTTTTTACGAGGCTTGGATAATATTTGATGTGGTCCAGTAAACAAAAACAGCAAATATTACAGCTGCTTACAGAGCAAACATCACGACTTTCCCACGCACGCCGAGAAGAAACAAAGCTGAGGGTGGGGCAAGAAGACAAAACACTATCACATCAACACGCTACTTTATACAATATACTGTATAACTGCACGGATTGGCTAAAGGTTTTTGAACGTTATTCCACATGGAGTCTCCATCTCCTGTTTTAACCTTCATTCTACTGGGAAGATGTTCCACTAGATTTTGTGGCGATTCGTTCAGACACAAGGGTGCACGTAAAAGTCAGGTAATGATGCAGGAGAGGGTTGGAGCTCTATAGCAGCAGACCTTCAACTCCAACCCATGGAAAGCGTATCTTCATGGATCTGGCTTTGTCTACAGGAGCAGTGTTATGAACCACAATCACAGAATCTGGTGGTGCTCTATAAATACCCATGCATACCCTGTTTACACACATCAGTTTAAAAATAAAGCGCATTCCAGCCCCATTAGCGTGTGCACCTGAACGTGCGCTATCCTCCAGAGAGATACCATCACCTGACGCTCTGATGAAGCCCGCTGAGGAGCGAGGTGAGGCGAAGCAGCTGGGTACCTAACAGCAGACACATAGCAGAAACCCAGACGTCAGCATGGCAGAGAGACTTCGCTGTGTTCGCACTCTGGAAATCATTCAGACGCAGTGCTGCGCTCATCAGGACCGAAACAATGTCTTCTTCTCTTTCTTTTTCCGTACACACGCACTTCACTTTTGCATCCTTTTCTCATTTGAAATCTTCTAGAATCTCAAATATTTAAAAGAAGGTTTGCACGATACGTCAGAAATATCATCTCTGGATACAAGGCACGATCCATTTTTACAGATTGGCAAACAATTTCCCGCCAATACACACAACAGCTTCTTTTTTTTTTGCTTTTGACATTTGCTGTTAAATTATTAAAAATTACTTTTTTATTTTTTATTTATAATTCATAAAAAAAAGATTTTTCAACACAAAACTAACTATGAAATTTGTACACTATCAATCTTTAAAATGAATGTATTTATTTAAGTTATTAAAATGTAATAAAGTAAGACTGCAACAACTAATCAATAAACTCGATAATGAAATACGTCAATGCCGTTATCGATCAGTTGTGCTGCTCGAGTTACAGGTTAGCGTGAGGGCAAGAAAAAACTGGCGGAGAGCACAGGGTCAAGCGGCAGCAAGAAAAGTCACCCAAGGCATGGGAACAATTTATTTTATATTAAACACAACAAAGAAGACTGCAACCTATGTTATGTAAATTAGCGCTTGTGTGGGATGAAAGTACGGTGAGCAAAAACTCTAAAATCCTCATCATGTGTAAATAGTGCAGTTTAATGAAGTGTTATTGTGTAAACTGTTTATAACTGCAGGAAAGTCGCACTGGATCAGTTCTGCATATTTTTTATTTTTTTAATAAAACCTGTTTGCTCGCTGCGTTTCTCCGTTCCGTTCCGTTCTCTTTTTCAATGTTTGTGTATATAATTTATGCACATATCATTTAATTATTAAATATATCAAAATGTCCGTGTATTCTTTTCAACAAGAATTGTCAAAACAATGTATTATATTTTATATGATTATTTTAAACACGGCTGTCAACTTGCCATCTGCTTCAATTATCATTAAATACAATACAAATGTTGACTTGCACAAATTGCTTCACCTTGTAAACTCAAACACTGTTTTTGTTTTTAACAGAAACAACTCAGCAAAATGCAGTTGCATTTAACAAGAAGCCACTATAAGCTTTTAAAGTGCCTAAGTTAAAGATGGTTCAATTCAATGTGTCTTTTGCATTATTTTTAAAGTACCGTAATTTCCGGACTATTAAGCGCACCCTTGTATAAGCCGCACTGAATTTGACAAAGATGTTTATTTTGAACATAAATAAGCCGCAGGTGTCTACACTGAAACTAATAAACTTTACACAGGCTTTAATGAAAGACAGTGTCTGTTACACGGTGTAATGGGTGAAATATGTTGTGGCTCCTTTAAGAGCAGAGCGGTATTATGGGAATAGGCTGCCGCCACATTTTTCCGGTATTACTGCATGTGTGCAAGACTGAGGAATATGTCCTTATTATTTTCTGATGCTCATTTCGAAGTTTCTTTGACTAACCCGTAACGCTGTTGCCAAGAAAAATAAAAAAGCACAAGTTTTGGAAACCTGTCTGTGCTTATATGATTTCTGTTGTAACTGGAGTTAGCGAGCTCTCCCTTCACCCTGACTCAATGCGCTACAACGGCTTGTATCTAAACAGTAGCCGACCAAGAAAGTCATTGTTCACTGTCTTCCTCCTTCCTTTCACAACTATTTCTCTCCGGAGTTTATCTTTTGGCATCGTCGTGCGTTTAAAAATCAACACCGGAGGAAGTTTTTTTCCTGATGCCGTGCAGCTCAGAACACAGGTGAGGTGCGGTTTTTCGTTTCTGTTCGGAAATTTCATTGGTCTAATGTTATGGGGTTCAGTTTTTTGGCTTGAAGTTTGTGAAACTGCGAAAAACCCAGGAAAAATGCATAAATTAGCCGCTTCGTTGTTTAAGCCGCGGGGTTCAAAACGTAGGAAAAAAGTAGCTGCTTATAGTCCGGAAAATACGGTACACTTGTATACATAAATACTTTTGATTTGCGTTTATATAGTTATAATAAGCAGAACATCAAATATTTTTGTTTGTCTTGTCCGATTAATAATAAATTTAATCTGGGATGATTAATCTCACATAATTACAAAGAGCTCCTCTGTACAATAAGATGCTACGTCATTAAATTAGATCACACCAGTATTATACACTAAATGATCAATGTGGCTGGACACAGGGACCATAAGATTGTGTTGTTTTTTTAACATCCCAGTCCACATTCAGTCCTTTTTCACGGTTATTGTAAGCTCCTCTCTTCTGGAAAGATGTTCCACTAGACTTTGGTGGAAATTCATTGCTACACAATGTAGGTGAGGTGAGGAGACCTGGGGTGCAGTCAAAAGATCTTCCACTTCCACCCATGTAAAGCAGATCTTCATGGAGCTGTTTTGTGCACAATTGTCATGGTGGAACAGGTTTTGGGTCTCCTAGTTCAAGTGAAGGGAAAGTTTTATGCTCCCACATCCAAAGACGTCCTGTACAATCGTGTGCCTCCAAGTTTGTGGAAACAGTTTGGTGAGGAACCACATATGGGCAGAAAAGTCAGGTGTCCCGATTCTTTTAGCCAAACCAGGCGTATTGTAATATAATTCCTACAGGACTCCTGTTTTCCTATTCAGTTTTACTTTGAGCTTCAGGTGCATGTTCCAGTTCCTCAACATGACGAGCTTGCCTATGAACTTCAGGAACCGAGAAGAAACAGGAATAGACTTGTTCTGCAGAAGTTACACAAAATCAAATAAGACGATAAAAGGATAAAAAATAAATAAATAAAGAGTAATTGTTGGCAATTCGTTGTCCATTTAAACAATGTCACATGCAGTTAGGGGTAAATATTCAACCCCTGTGTGTGTGTGTGTGTGTGTGTGTGTGTGTGTGTGTGTGTGTGTGTGTGTGTGTGTGTGTGTGTGTGTGTTGCACGAGAGCTCTCTGTATTTCACTCCGAACCTGTTTAATAAGAGCAAGGACGCTCCAGATTCCAGCTTTAATCTCACTGGAATTTTTAAGTAAACACAGTCTCCCTCACACACACAAAACTCTACATTCTGTATCTCATTCTCTGTCTCAGACAGTCTCACTGTTTCTCACACTGTCTTTCTCTCTGTCTCACAGTCTCTATCTCTCTCTCACACAGTCTCTGTCTCACAGTCTAAATGTTTCTCACAGTCTTTCTGTTTCACAGTCTCTCCCTTTGTCTCACTGTTTCTCACACAGTCTCTCTCTCTCTCTGTCTCACAAAGTTTCTTTTTCTGTCTCACACAGTCTCTCTCGGTCTCACTTTTCTGACACGGTCTCTCTCTCTCTGTCTCACACAGTCTAAATGTTTCTCACACAGTCTCTCTCTGTTTTACAGTCTCTCCCTCTGTCTCACTGTTTCTCACACAGTCTCTCTCTCTGTCTCACACAGTTTTACTGTTTCTCACAGTCTTTCTGTTTCACAGTCTCTCCCTTTGTCTCACTGTTTCTCACACAGTCTCTCTCTCTCTCTGTCTCACAAAGTTTCTTTTTCTGTCTCACACAGTCTCTCTCGGTCTCACTTTTCTGACACGGTCTCTCTCTCTCTCTCTGTCTCACACAGTCTAAATGTTTCTCACACAGTCTATCTCTGTTTTACAGTCTCTCCCTCTGTCTCACTGTTTCTCACACAGTCTCTCTCTCTGTCTCACACACTTTTACTGTTTCTCACACAGTCTTTCTCTGTCTCACACAGTGATGTGCTCGTCTTCTTTTTTCGGCTTCTCCTATTAGGCGTCTCCACAGCGGATCATCTGTCTCCACACCCTGCTGTCCTCTACATCTGCCTCTTTCACACCAACTACCTGCATGTCTTCTCTCACCACATCCATAAACCTCCTCCTGGGTCTTCCTCTTTTCCTCCTTTCTGGTGGCTCCATCCTCAGCATTCTCCTACTGATATACCCCATGTCCCTCCTCTGCACATGTCCAAACCATCTCAATCGGGCTTCAATCGCTGCAACTACACTTCCTCATTCCACCACCACGTCTCTTTGTCTTCCTTTCTATTTCCAGATAGACAAGTACCTTTCTAACTGTCTCCATTATCACTTCTGCAGTAGTTCCCCAATCATCCAGCACCTCTTCACCACCACCGAGCTCCTGTCTGACCTCTTCCCTGAACCTCACACTACAGTCTTCCTCCTTCAGTTTCCACCATCTTATTCTTCTTTCAGTCCTCACTCTCCTCCTCTTCTTCTTCACCTCTCAAACCATCCTACAGACCACCATCCGATGCTGTCTAGCTACACTGTCCCCGCCAACACCTTACAGTCTCCAATCTCCTTCAGGTTGCATCTCCTGCATAGCACATAGTCCACCTGTGTGCACCTTCCTCCACTCTTATACGTCACCCTATGATCCTCCTTCTTCTTAAAATAAGTGTTCATCACTGCCATTTCCATCCTTTTAGCAAAATCTACCACCATCTGCCCTTCCACATTCCTCTCCTTAAAACCATACCTACCATCACCTCCTCATCACCTCTGTTCCCTTCACCTACATGCCCATTAAAGTCTGCCCCAATCACCAATCTTTCATTCCTACGTTCACCTTCTACCACCATCTAACTCACTCCAGAATCTTTCCTTCTCCTCCATCTCACAGCCAGCTTGTGGAGCATAGGCACTGATGACATTTATCATCATCCCTTCAACTTCCAGCTTCACGTTCATCACCCTATCAGAAACTCTCTTCACCTCACACAGCCTCCCTCTGTTATTCTCTTTCTGTCTCACAATATCTCTCCCTGTCTCGCATGTTTTATCTGTCTCTCTCACACAGTCTTTAGTTCTCTCTCTCTCTCTCTCTCGCTCTCTGTTTCATGACTACACACAGCACCCGAGAGATGAGCAGGAATCTCACGCATTCGAAACTCCAACAATGACCACGTGGAACACAACATGGGAAAAAAAAGCGACAGTGCAGAGATTTAGAGATGTTTATTTACACAAGAGAAAGACAGAGAGAGAAAGGAAGGGTAGGAAAGAGAGAGTGAGAGAGACAGTAGTTAAAGCTAAGTGATCAGAACCAGATTGGGAAAGTGTGTCAACTGATACTTTATGAAGGGGGAGAGAGCGCGAGTGAGAGAGAGAGAGAGAAAGAAGGAGAGAGAGAGAGAAAGAGAGAAGCGAGGGAAAGTGATCTCTGACACAGCAGTCTGCCTGAGCAGAACTAAAAGC